>NC_044033.1:323113642-323231837 GCF_901765095.1 Microcaecilia unicolor
TCAATCTTAAGCACATATAAGCCACCTAAAATTGTGTGGCAAATAGTCCCCTTTAAGCAGTAGGCTATCAGCACATACCAGGATTCAATACAGGCTCACAGTCAGCTCCAGTCTGGGCTCTTTATCCAGTGCACAATAAACAGTAGTTCAATTCCAAATAGAAGCAGTTTGTTCAGTTCATCATCATAGTTAAATCACAAAACAGCAGTTTCTACCTTCTACTCTCTTTACCTTCATAATAGGTTCCATACTTTAGGGACTTCTCATACCCAAGGGATTCCACCCTGCAGCTGCTTCACTGGTAGATTCAATACTTTTGGGACCTCTGTTACCCAAGGGTTTTCAGCCTGCCCAACTTTAGGGACTTCTCTTACCCAAGGATTTTCAGCCTGCATCTGCTTCACTCTACCCTTTTCTCTCCTTCTGCTTCTCTCTCTCCTGGGACTCCTTCCCACCTGCCTAATCAATCCCTGGCTTCTGCTACCACCACCAATCATTCTCCTTCCATTAGTTTCCCCCACACCCATACCAGCTGAGTGAAGCATTAGACTAATGATGAGCTCCTGCACACAGGGTTTCCTATCTCTCTTTCCCCCTAGTGGCAGCCAATCTACAAGTCCTGCCAGCTTACACCCCTGTCTTCCCCTACTGCAGCTAGGCGTTCAGTCCGGGTTCTTCATCTCACCCCCTGGCTCCTTGCCTGCAATGCCTTCTGGGACTTGTATTTCAGACTGAAACTGCCTTAACCCAACTATCCTGGATGTGACTCTATCACAATAGATACGTTGTCAGTGTATATAAAGGGTTTGAAGCCCTGTTTAGCCAGAGATCTGACTAATGGTGCCATCGTTAGGTCAAAGAGGATGGGTGAAATTGGGGAGCCTTGTGGGATGCCGCATTCAGATTTCCATGGAGGGGAGATTGATCAGCCCATCTTTATCTGGTAGGATCTGGATGTGAGAAATCCTTCGAACCAGTCTAATACTTTTCTGCCAATGCCGATTTTGTCAAGCAGTCTAAGTAGAATTTGGTAGTCAACCATGAGGCTCATTTTCAAAGCACTTAGCCTCCCAAAGTTCCATAGAAACCTATGGAACTTAGCCTCCCAAAGTGCTTTGAAAATATGCCTCAAAGTCGAAGGCCCTTGAGAGGTCGAACTGTAGTAGTAGCATGTTGTGACCTTTACTAATCTCCTTTTTGAAATTGGCTAACAGTGTTATCAATACCATTTCTGTGCTGTAGCGGGATCTGAAGCCTGATTGGGACTCATGAAGGATGTTGAAATTGGTTAAGTAGTTTGTGAGGTGGGTGGCTATTAGTCCCTCCAGTATCTTCATTATGAGGCATATGGATGCTACAGGCCTATAATTTGCAACTTTCTTCTTGCTTTTTTTGTTGTCCTTTGAGATTGGTATCAGTAGTATATTACTCTTCTCCATTGGGAACTGTCCTGTTGAAAACAAAGTCTAGGTGTGTTGTGAGATGCTTCTTTCATGACTTAGTTGGGACATGTAATTAGCATGCAGTAAGCAGCTGAGAAATTACGAATTGAATGGGCGACTGTTTCCTGTGTCAGCGAACTAAAGGTCATCTATGATTTCTTAATGGGTGCAGATCCGTTGGGGTTGTCCATTTCGTCTATGAAGTGTTCCAGATGATGGTCGGCCTGTGAGGTTTTAATTTTTGGTGCAATTTCTTGGAGTTTGGAACCCCTATGGTCTTTTACCACTTTTCTCAAGAGTGGACTACCATTGTATTGAACCACAATATCTATATTTTGAGCAACAACTCATGTACATAGTGTTGATCGAATTGACCTCTGAAGAAGGCGTTAGTCACACCGAAACATGGCCTGTGATGAGTCATCAACAAAGCACACTTGTTCCATTCTTGAGAGCCCATTGTGCGTACTTTTCAGGACTGCTTGTGCTGTGTACTTTGACCCTCTCTGCTACATGCTAGTGTCTATGTGGTGAATGTTTACGCATAGATTATAGTATTTTCAAATCTAAGGGTGTAAATGTGTGCCCCCCTGAGGCTCTGCCCCTGTGAACAACCACTTAAAAAGAATGTGCTGCACACTTACAGAATACTGCGTAGTCAGAAAATGGGCATTTATGCAGGTATGGATCCACATATGCATGTAAATGATTAGAATCCAGTGGCGTACCAAGGGGGGGGCGGTGGGGGTGGTCCGCCCCGGGTGCATGCCGCTGGGGGATGCCGTGGCGCGCGCCTGTTGGCTGCAAGTTCGAATCGCTATGCTAAATTCTCTCGTTCGCTGCAGCTCCCTCCCTCTGCCTCGGAACAGGTTACTTCCTGTTCCAGGGCAGAGGGAGGGAGCTGCAGTGAACGAGAGAATTTAGCGTAGCGATTCGAACTCGCAGCTGACAGGCGTGCACCACGGCACCCCCCCTAGCGGCGTGCACCCAGGGGGGTGTCATTTCGCCGGGGGGGGGGGGGCGCGCTGCATCCGGGGGGGGGGGGGCGCATCGGCGATCCGCCCCGGGTGTCGTCGAGGCTAGGAACGCCACTGTTAGAATCCTGACATTTATGTGCACTCTTGCTGACTAAACCTAGACAGTTCCTTACAGAATTACCCCTTTTAAAACTAGGACCAGATAATTAAAAGTCTTATTTGTACATAAGTACATAAGTACATAAGTAATGCCATACTGGGAAAAGACCAAGGGTCCATCGAGCCCAGCATCCTGTCCACGACAGCGGCCAATCCAGGCCAAGGGCACCTGGCAAGCTTCCCAAACGTACAAACATTCTATACATGTTATTCCTGGAATTTTGGATTTTTCCGTTTAGTAGCGGTTTATGGACTTGTCCTTTAGGAATCCGTTCAACCCCTTTTTAAACTCTGCTAAGCTAACCGCCTTCACCACTTTCTCCGGCAACGAATTCCAGAGTTTAATTACACGTTGAGTGAAGAAAAATTTTCTCCGATTTGTTTTAAATTTACTATACTGTAGTTTCATCGCATGCCCCCTAGTCCTAGTATTTTTGGAAAGCGTGAACAGACGCTTCACTTCCACCTGTTCCACTCCACTCATTATTTTATATACCTCTATCATGTCTCCCCTCAGCCGTCTCTTCTCCAAGCTGTATAGCCCTAGCCTCCTTAGTCTTTCTTCATAGGGAAGTCGTCCCATCCCCGCTATCATTTTAGTCGCCCTTCGCTGCACCTTTTCCAATTCTACTATATCTGTCTTGAGATGCGGCGACCAGAATTGAACACAATACTCAAGGTGCGGTCGCACCATGGAGCGATACAACGGCATTATAACATCCTCACACCTGTTTTCCATACCTTTCCTAATAATACCCAACATTCTATTCGCTTTCTTAGCCGCAGCAGCACACTGAGCAGAAGGTTTCAGTGTGTTATCGACGACGACACCCAGATCCCTTTCTTGATCCGTAACTCCTAATGTGGAACCTTGCATGACGTAGCTATAATTCGGGTTCTTTTTTCCCACATGCATCACCTTGCACTTGCTCACATTAAACATCATCTGCCATTTAGCTGCCCAGTCTCCCAGTCTCGTAAGGTCCTCTTGTAATTTTTCACAATCCTGTCGCTATTTAATGACTTTGAATAACTTTGTGTCATCAGCAAATTTAATTACCTCGCTAGTTACTCCCATCTCTAAATCATTTATAAATATATTAAAAAGCAGCGGTCCTAGCACGGACCCCTGAGGAACCCCACTAACTACCCTTCTCCATTGTGAATACTGCCCATTTAACCCCACTCTCTGTTTCCTATCCTTCAACCAGTTTTTAATCCACAATAGGACATTTCCTCCTATCCCATGACCCTCCAATTTCCTCCGTAGCCTTTCATGAGGTACCTTGTCAAACGCCTTTTGAAAATCCAGATACACAATATCAACCGACTCCCCTTTGTCCACATGTTTGTTCACTCCTTCAAAGAATTGAAGTAAATTGGTCAGGCAAGATTTCCCCACACAAAAGCCATGCTGACTCGGTCTCAGTAATCTATGTCCTTGGATGTGCTCTGTAATTTTGTTTTTAATAATAGCCTCTACCATTTTCCCCGGCACCGATGTCAGACTCACCGGTCTATAATTTCCCGGATCTCCCCTGGAGCCTTTTTTAAAAATGGGCGTTACATTGGCCACCTTCCAATCTTCCGGTACCACGCTCGATTTTAAGGATAAGTTGCATATCACTAGCAGTAGCTCTGCAAGCTCGTTTTTCAGTTCTATCAGTACTCTAGGATGAATACCATCTGGTCCAGGAGATTTGCTACTCTTCAGTTTGCCGAACTGCCCCATTACGTCCTCCAGGTTTACCGTGAAGTCAGTAAGTTTCTCCGACTCGTCCGCTTGAAATACCATTTCCGACACCGGTATCCCACCCAAATCTTCCTCGGTGAAGACCGAAGCAAAGAATTCATTCAGTCTCTCCGCTACGTCTTTGTCTTCCTTGATCGCCCCTTTTACCCCTCGGTCATCCAGCGGCCCAACCGATTCTTTTGCCGGCTTCCTGCTTTTAATATACCGAAAAAATTTTTTACTATGTTTTTTTGCCTCTAATGCTATCTTTTTTTCATACTCCCTCTTGGCCTTCTTAATCTGCGCCTTGCATTTGCTCTGACACTCCTTATGCTGTTTTTTGTTATTTTCAGACGGTTCCTTCTTCCATTTTCTGTAAAGCAGTCATGCTATACAGATAAGTCCTCTATTTGCGAATTTTAAGCAGCGTTATATGGATAGTGCTAGTGTTGCTGCTGAAACTTTTTATAGACTGCCCTGGCACTATCCTGAAAGTACAGAGGCAGAGCAAGAGTGGAAGACCCCTTAAAATCTATCTTAACCTCCACTGTGAATCAGCATAATTTCTACAAGATTGAACTTACATGATCATTCTTTTTTGTCCTCATTAACTTTGCTGCAGTGTTTTGAAGCAATTGCAGCCCTCAAAACATACTCCCAGTATTCTAATGAATTAAAATAGCCTAATTTACTGGTATCAAGACAGGTATTATTACAGCAAGGTCTTTATATTCCAAATAAGCAAAAATTGTTGAATTTGACTCAGCGTATAAAAGGAAGATTGTTGCACTGATATTTGTGACTTCAGACAGGGGGGATGTTATCAAGGTGTGATCAAAGGCAAGATTTTATTGCACCTTGATTTACCACAGGTTTTAGCAACCAGTGGTATATCAGTACTGCAGGTTGCTGCATCGGGCCCCGTATAAGAGGCTTGGGGAGGATAAGCCTCCCCAGCCCCAACTGTCATGATCCTTTCTCTCCTGCTGGGACGATTGTCTTATTGAGTTGGTGGCACTACCACTGCGGCAGCAATAAAAGCAATGCAAATAAGCGAGGGGCCGTTTTCCTTTGCATGCTGCCGCTAGCTCTGCCAGTCACACTCTGTCTGATGTACATTTCCTGCGTTGAAGGGGTGTGAGCAGCAGAGCTAGTGGAGGTACAGAAGAAACTGGTCCCGCATTGCTTTTACTGCTGATTGCTTTGAGCCTGCACTTGCAAGAGGATGAGTGGAAGGGAAGGGTTAATGCTAGATGAGAAGAGACACACATACAAGGGGTAATGCTGGATTAGGAGAAGAGAGAGTGAAAGAGAGAGATAAACAGGTTAATGCTGGATGAAAGAGAAGAGAGAGAGAAAGGGGTAATGTTGAATGGGGTAGAGAGGTGGGATAATGCTAGATGAGAAGAGAGACAGAAATACATGGGATAATGCTGGATGTGGGAAGAGAGACAGAGAGGGTAATGCTGGATGGGAGAGATGAGACAGAGAACAGGGTAATGCTAGATGAGAAGACAGAGACACACACATGGGGTAATGCTGGATGGGGAAGATTGATGGGGTAATGTTAGATGAAGAGAAGAGAGAGAGACATACAGAGAAAGAGAATTGGGTAATGCTGGATGGGGGACAAGAGGCAAACAAAGAACAACAATTGGGTAATGCTGGATGGGGAGAAGAGAGAGATGGGGCAATGCTGCAGGGGGAAAGAGAGAAAAAGGAGATGTTTGATGGTAGAGGGAGAAACAGAAGAATAAATGAAAGACAGCAGAATAAGAAGGGGAGCGGGAAGGCCTGGATGAGGGAAAGATGTGGAAAGATGTAGGTGAATGCAATGGAAAAAAAGGGAGCGTGAAGATTTTATAGTAAGAATGAATGAAATCTGAATGGACAGAGAGGTAGAAAAATAGAAAAAAGCTGAAAGAAAAACATCATTGTCAGAGAAGAAGATAGGAGGGGAGAGAAAAAGAACCACTGAACAGGAGACCCTGGAAAAAGATCTAAGAGATGACAGGAAAACTAACTGGAGATTGGGACCTACACAATTAGAAAAATTAAATGGCCACAAAACAAATGTAGAGAAAATAATTTTATTTTTAATTTAGGGTGAAGTAGTTTTGTAGCACTGTTAGTTCAGTTTAAAGGTTAATAAATTAAAATAAAACAAGCAAGCAAAAAACAAAATAAGGTGATACTATTTTATTGGACTAATTCAATACATTTTTGACTAGCTTTTGGAGGTCAAAATCTTACCTGAGGAAGGTGGGGTTGGCCTCTGAAAGCTAGTCAAAAATATAATGAATTAATCCAATAAAAAGATATCACCTTATTTTCCATATTTTTGTTTGTTCATTTCTAATGTAGTGATTGAAATGTATCAGTTTTTGAAAATGACATCTGTTGTCTTTTTAGTTTGCACAGTAGAGGGAGACATGCATCACTTTTTCTCTCTCTGGTGTTGCACTATATTCAGAGACTGGCTTCTGGGGCATCAGTTTGTCTACTTATTTCTATTTGTAGCATGTGGTTGCTTGTTCTATATTTGGTGAGGGTCTATCTGTATTCTGCATTTGTGAAAAACACATTGAATGACTGGTACTAAGCCAACTTATTTAGTTTTCACAATAGGTGTATTGATGTTGTACTGCCCGATGCAACGTTTACAGTGCTGTCTTTCCCTAGGTAGGGCCTGACTCACGGAAGGTAGTGCTATATGGTATGATAGAATTGCTTTATAGATCTTGAGTGATTTTTGTAGGGTTGTGTGTTGATTAACAATATGCAAAAAGTGACCTGCCGTCCATTTACTGCTGACATAGGTAACCCCCCCCCCCCCCCCCCAGGATTTTAACTTGCCCCATCCCTCTTTATCCTCCCAAAACATCTGAGTCACCAGCTGCCTATAGGTTGCTGAATCCCATGATAAAAGAATAACTCTGCTTGTGTGCCACCTCACAAGCACTGATATTCTCTGTACCTGGAAGCATCAGGCCTCATAGCTCCAGTCCAATGCTCACGGACCTGATCTTAAAGGGCTGTGCGGCTGTTGGTAACCCCTGTATCACAACTCCCGACCCCCATCAAACCCTCCATCATGACCCCCAACTGACCCTCCCCCCCCAAGGCCTCTCTCCATCAGTGAGGGCCTTTACCTGGTGGTCTAGTGGTTCATGGAGAGCAGAAATACCAATCTGCTCCTTCCCAGCCGGTGCCACCTCCAAAACAGCACCTCTAGTGGTAGTCTTGCGCTATTATCACTAGGTGTCATATTTCCATATAAGGAAGCATGACCCCTAGCAGTAGTAGCATCAGACTTCTGCCAGGGGCACCATTTTGGAGGCAGTGGCAGCTGGGTATGAACAAATGGGTATCGCTCCTACCCATGAACCAGTAGACCACTAAAGGGCCCCAAGGCCCCTGCTGATGAAGGGGGGGAGGTCGGAGGGGGTTGGAGGGGTCTTCATGGGAGTTGATCAGGGGTCAGTAGAGTCATGATGGGAGGTGTGATTGTAGATCAGGGGGTCATGATGGGGGGGGGGGGGGTTACCAGCAGCCCCACAGCTTCTTTATGATTAGGCCTGGGAGCATTGGGCTGTGGCTCAGTGCTCCCAGAGGGTAAATTAACCCTAGCTTTTGGCTTTAGTGGTGATTTTACTGTGATTTTCTGCCCTTAACGTTCTTGCATTTTGTATCCAGTGCACACCACAAGTTGCAGTCTGGTTTTTATACAGTAATGAGCTCCTTTATATGCATTTGCATGTTTGAATCTGATTAGTATGTAATCCGCAGCAACCACAGCTACTGTAAGACAAGTCAGGCTGCCTTAGTGCCCTTTAACTCATTAAGGGGCAAATAACATGACTTAGAGCCCTAACACAGCTCGATAACTTCCCCCCTTATCCTGCAGTCCAGTTTTTCACTTAAACTACTTAATAGTTCTTTAGGTTGAAGATGAAATGTTGCATTGGAAAATTAAGTAACCAAGCATGCAACAGATTCAAACAAAAATGTTGCTATATCAAAGAGAATCCTCAAAGAGTCTCCACCTCTAGCCACCATTACCCTGTTTATTAATTTAACAATATTTGGTCAATACTCAAAATGGTCACTGACTGGTTAAACTGCTTGTTCAGGAATATCCAATATTGTTCAGCAGCACTTAACTGGTTATCGCCGTTGAAAATTAGCAGTTAGCGCCCAAGTGAAAAGCAGCTATTCTGGGGGCATTCCGGGAGTGGAGTCAGCACTTAACCAGCCAGGGTAACCACTTAAATGGGACTATAAAACACAATCCTAAATTTATTCGGCAACCCATAGACAGTTAAGTTCTGAATATTGACTTAACTGGCTATGTGTTAGCCAGTGCTGCAGCCCGGACATGGCCCGGCATTGAATATCTGGGAACAACATTGGCGACGGTCAGTAAAACGCTCAGTACTGCCAGCTGAATATTTGCCCCTATGATTCCAATTCCTTGTGTTATATGAAATCCTGATTGATGAGAATAAATAAGCTTTTTACACTCTATGGAGGCAATTCTACAACTGACAGCCCTATTTAATGTCCTGAGGATGCAAGATGGATGCCTGTTCTATAATATTAGCGTACCCTGGTATTGATGTACTTAACATTTATACCAGCCATTGACCTGGGATATCTGTGGGCACCTAAATGCAGCAGGGATGCACTTAACTTACAGTAAAGGGAATGGGACTTGATATACTGCCTTTCTGTGGTTAAAGTGGTTTACATATTATATACAGGTAATTATTTTGTACCTGGGGAAATAGAGGGTTAAGTGACGTCCAGTCACAAGGAGCTGCAGTGGGAATCAAACCCAGTTCACCAGGATCAAACTCACTGCCCTACTACTAATACTAATCATTTATAGAGTGCTACTAGATATACGCAGTGCTGTATACAATATATGCAAGTATTCCTCTGTCCCTAGAGGGCTCCCAATCTAAGTCTTTGTACCTGTGGCAATGGAGGGTAAGTGACTTGCCCAAGGTCACAAGGAGCTGCAGTGGGAATCAACCTAGGTTGCCTGGATTGAAGCTTGCTGCACTAACCATTAGGCTACTCCTCCACTCCAGCCCTAACTACTAGGCTACGTCTTCACAGTATTCTGTATGTTATGTGTGCTGAGGAGGAGCCCTGCCCATCCCCCACCCATGCTCTGCTCCTATCTATGCCCCCCTCCTCCTTTGGCACCCTGCTGGCACTTTCGTGAATGTACACTAGAGAACTGCACGGGGGACAGAAATCTTACCCATTCCCAACCCATCCCCACCCGTTCCTGCAAGAATTTAATGGTACATAAAAAAAAAAATTCCGGTCGGCTCTCTCAGTCTCTCTCTGGGTTCGAGCTGCAGCAATGCAGGCAAGGAAGGAACAGAAGTTGGAACTTGGAACACTCTGGTGCACATTTAAGACTGATTCACTAGCACTGTGTGTTGAGAGGTCGCCACATGCACGCGCCAGTAGGTCAGGTGACATCTGATGTTGAGGTCTGTACATAAGCCCGGCAGCAGAGAAGATTAATAGTAACATAGTAAGCAACAGCAGATAAAACTTTCATTTTCTAATTAGAGATCCTCTGTGTTCATCCCATCCCTTTTTGAATTCCATCACCATTTGTGTCTCTACTACCTCCTTAATTGAGACTTTCCGCACCTGTGCTGTTAAAGCAAGGAGGAGGAGACAGCACTCAAAGAACTTGAGAGGCTGGCATAAGTGTATGCTTCCACGGGAACCCCGCAAAAACGGCTTCCGCCCCACAGGAACCCCGCAGAACTGCTTCTGTCCCCACGGGATTCCCGCAAACCTCATTCCCATGCAAGTCTCCAGTCTACACTTACATGCATAAGTGAAAGTATTCTAGACTTTATATATTCCAAACCCTAACCAAAACACGCTTTGTTAATCAGTTTACTAATAAACTAGCCATTAAGCCCGTTAAAACGGGCGCGTATTGGAATGTTTTTTTTCCCAAGGCCCCCCTCCCGTTGCAGCTGAAAGGCCCCCTGCCATCCTCCTTCCCTGCCAGCTCCAAGGCCCCCTCTGTCCCTCCCTCCCAGCTCCAAGGCTCCAGTCCTCCCCCCTTCCCAGCTGCAAGGCCCCCTGCCCGCCCTCCCTCCCTCCTAGTTCCAAGGCCCCAGGCCCTCCCCCCCAGCTCCCAAGGCCCCCTTCCCTCCCTCCCAGTTCCAAGGCCCCCTGCTCTCCCTCACAACTGTAAGGGCCCCATTCCCTCACAACTGTAAGGGGCCCCATTCCCTCACAACTGTAAGGGGCCCCCTGCCCTCCCTCCCAGTTCCAAGGCCCCCTGCTCTCCCTCACAACTGTAAGGGCCCCATTCCCTCACAACTGTAAGGGCCCCCCTGCCCTCCGTCCCAGTTCCAAGGCCCCCTGCCCCCCCCGGCCAGCTGGAAGGCCCCCTTCAGTCCAGCCCTCCCAGCTCCAAGGCCCCCCCTCCTTCTGAGACCTCCCATGTCCCCTCCCCCCCAAGGTAGCCGCTACCGCCCCCCCACCCCGGAGTCACCCCCGCCCCCCCTTCACCCGGCCCGGGCCCTCTCTTCGTTATTCAACTTACAGCAGCGCCAAAACAGCAGCAAGCAGCAGCTCCCGTTGGCCTTCCTTCACTGCCTGTGCCTCGCCCTCGTGTGACGTCACGTCGGCGAGGGCGGGGCACAGGCAGGGAAGGAAGGCTGATGGGAGCTGAAGCTGAGCTGCTTGCTGCTGTTTCGGCGCTGCTGTAAGTTGAATAACGAAGAGAGGGCCCGGGCCGGGTGAAGGGGGGATGGTGGCGACTCCGGGGGGGGGGGGGCGGTAGCGGCTACCTTGGGGGGGGGAGCGGTAGCGACGTCAGCGGTTCCCTCCCTCCCCTTCCGCGCAGTTTCCCTCTCTGTCCCGCCCCCTCCCCCCATCATCATGTCTTGACGCGGGGGCGGGACAGAGAGGGAAGTCTCTACTGCGCATTTGCAGGTGAGTCGGTCACTTGCCATTTATAGGTTTGATGGAAGGTTAGGAACTGGGATACAATTTCCAACTGAGCCATGATCCTGCTATCTTTTTTTTACATCAGTTTAATCGAAGAGCTCTTCAGAGACTGAGGCAACCCTTGTTGAGGACAAGTTAATCTGCACTAAGCCTAGAAGAATCTCTCAGCCCAACATTTTTATTAAGTTAGCAGGTGAAGAATTTGTTTGAAAGCTGAAAATATCACACGCACTAAGGTCTTCTCTATCTCAATTGGTGTAACCAGTTTAAAATGTAGAAGACCATCTGAGGAATTATTATTAATAATCAATGTTAGAGGACTGATATTTCTCTTTGGTTTTACTCTCTAAGACCACACCTACAGAGCAAGCAACCATCAGCTATTATTTCATTCCTCACCATCTCAAAAGACCTGATGGTAATCTTGAACAGATAAAAGCCTGAAATGTATTATCTTATTTGCAAAGAGCTGCACAAAGTCTGCACAAGTAACCAAAGGCATCTGAATTGGTACAGTATGTCAATCTTAGTATTAATTCCCTCAATCACCATTTGAAGAAAGTTCTTTTAGCTTCCCTAATCATGTTTCTTCATTTGGACCCTGCATAACCCTTTATTCACAACTGATTTGTCTTTTTACCATTTTCTTTCCAACTGACAATTTTGTTTCATCAATTTAAAACCCCTGTAGTATGAAGCTTCATTTTTCAAAGGATTAATCCAGTACATTTTTAATTTGGCAAATACCTCCACCTAAAAACTCAGGGACCAGCTGGGTTGAAAGGGGATGAATGTGGATTTTGGAATGAATGGTGAGGTAGGGGGAAAGTAGTGAGGGGGGGAAGGGGTGAGTGATGAGTGGTAGGCTGGGGGTTAACTCTGACATGAGAACCGCTAACAATTGTGTGTGGAGTCTGATTCATTCTTTGAGTGTGTTGACTTCCTTAATAAAGCTATAAGACTCCTATAAGAGGCGGAGGTATTAGATGAAGGGTTATAAGAAACAAGGCCCTTTGCAGTAGGTCATGTCATTAAGTCACTGCCTCATGAGAAAGGATGTTGGTTGATCGGCTGAGACCTCCTTGTTACCAGATAACCTGAATAGCATATCATACATGTTGCTGCACTCTACAAGGATGGTTTACTTTAATAAACTTCAGGGGAGGGATGGGTCAGGGGGGAGGCAGGGAGGGGGGGATAAAATGTAAATATTTATATGGTGATTGAGTTATAACATTGACAATTTGTACTGGTCTCTTTTCTTTGCATAATCTGTACAAGCTCTGTTACTATTAATAAAAAGATTTAAACATAAAAACTCAGGGACCTACTGTATTTGCTAATGGTTTTCTACTTAAAGGGAGCATGTTCAGCATGCTGGGTGAAGTAGCTGCAACATTAAAGCACTTTACTGCAGTGGTTGTTACCATGAAAGCAGTTAAACTCTACCTCTGTAGATGTAGTTTACATTTCCATGGCAACAGCCTGAATTGCTATTATCACCTGTTAAGGTAATGCAGTTTAATAGCTGTGACATATCCTTCCTACCATTGCCTTAAAATCTTCCCTTATGCATTTGACATGGTAATTTATGTTTACGTTTATTGGTAATTTGATGAGATCGCACTTAATTGTGAAGCAAATCAGAGCAATTCACAATAAAACCTAGCAAAAGGAAGGATATCAGACATTCCAAAGAGACATTTCAAATAATAAAGCAACATTGGCTATAGGCATTTTTAAGTACAGATACCGCCTGTCATTGCACCACTTGTCCCAATAAATCCCCATAAGCATGAGTGAAAAAAAGAGCTTTCAATTTTTTTTTTAACTGTAAAAATTATTTGAAATGTCTCTTTGGAATGTCTTTATTGACCAATGGGCCAAAGGGAAGGAGTTCCATAAAAAATTAGCTAAAAAAAACAGAAGACACTTTTTCTGGTGGATTCCCAGTATGCTCTTGATGGATTAGGAAGTACCAGATGATGGTCAATCAGAGATCTCAATAAGGGCTGTACTGAATATTCACGTTTGATTTGATTAGGCCCCAAACAGTGCCTCAAATACACTATTTAAATTTGAATACAAATAATCTGGGGCTCTACTGTACAAAATTCTACTGGAATAAACACTTGATATCTGAGTTCATGTTGCTTCTTTTATTATTTGTTATGTTAAATCTCAATGCCCATTATTCGCATTTGGTATTTGTATTCAGCCAAATAATATTTTTCATTATTCTTATTTGGCTGAATAGTAAAATATACTATTTGGTACAACTTTAAGACCTAGTTAGAACACAAGGAATTGTTATAGTGGCTAAGTAATCCAGGATTCCGTAGTCAGGATTTTATGAGTTAGTATAAGAGCCTTGAATTGTATACGATACGCAGCAGGTAACCAGTGTAGCTTCATGAGCAACGGAGTAATATGGTCTCTTCATTCAGCATGAAAAACTACCCTAGCCACCATGTTTTGAAGCCACTGGAGATGCTTCAGTTCAGCCTTAGTGATGCCACCATATACTAAAACATATATGTAAGAATATTCGCTAATCACGATTTGATTTTTCTAGTATATTAACCACTTAACAACATGCATTAAAACGTGTAAAAAGGAGCCCAATATACACAGTTGATCCCTAAAAGACAAGAGGAGTTAAACTAAGCATAGAGAACTTTGGGTAGGTAATGACTTTTGCAGTTCTAAGAAATCATGGGAAAAATAAAGTAACCTGCACTGTACATCAGGTTCAACTCCAACCACCTTCTTGGGCAGTCTCTCTAGACCATGTTGATCTGCCTCTGCCATCATTTACTACATTAAAACTCACATTAAACATCTAGAGAGTGATTGTGTAATAGTTTGCCTACTAAAAAAATGTTATTTAAGGTACCATCTTAAGTGTCGACTTTTCTTTATAAAATACTTAACTGCCTGAAAATGTGCCTTTATTTAAAGCATGATCACTTACACCACCATCACCAGAACTGATGTAAATGCCCAGTTCTACATGGTAGCCAGAAAGTGTGCAAATGATAGGATTTTATAATATATATGTGTACATGTATGCTCTACCTACACTTTGATCATGTGCACACCTACAGTACAAGTATACATCATGCAAGAAAGGTGTGTATTTTTACGCTGGTCAGTAGTTTACAAGAGGCCACTAATGCATGTAAATGATTAGAATACTGCTATTTACTTATGTTCTTGTTGCCTAAAACTAGGTAGTTCCTTACTGAATGCACTTTCTTAAACAGGCTTTTTGGCGCTCAATTCCATTTTAAGTGAGAATATACCAGTGACAAAAATGGTTATTCTGAATCTAAATTCTTATCTCATTGCCACATTTTGTAAATTTCTGGAACTCACTCTGCTGTTTCCTGATTTCTAAGGGAAGCATCAATGAATTCAAATTGTACAATATAATGGTCAGTCCACAAAGCTAGAGTGATATTTAAAGGACTGATCTTAGATCACATTAAAAAAATGTCCAAATATGTTTTAGTTGGTTGGATTAGACATTAATTATACGTAGCCTAAGTCCCTTATATATACCAAGAATTTCCTTCTCCATTCCCTATTGGGATGTCTGCATGTATATTCAAACTGCTGAGAAAATCCAAGCTTCCTTGTCCACTGAACATTCTGAAATAAGTTCTGTAAGAAGAGTGGTATCTATAGGAGAAGGATTATAAATTACTAGAAATTGCATCACAGATGTTAATTAATTTCACATTCTAAGGATGGATCAACTGTCTAATCACAACCATTTCTAAACTCAATGATACTAGACTATCCCATGCGGCACTGAATCTAGGTCCTACATTTATCCAAGTCTCGGTAATAACAATGGGAATCATTAATCCACAGTCACAGATTACATCTCCCTCACTAGTCATAGATCTAACATTTATTAATCCAACATTCAATATGGCTGAATTTTCTACATCATGCGGAATACTTTTAGTAGACACTAATGCTTAAGTTCTTGCATTTTGGCATTTCAAACCATGTCCTTTCTTCTTAACCCACAAGGAACAACCTCCGGATCTGAATACTGCCGACTAAAAAGGGAAAACAACAACGACAACAAATCCAATCATCGAAGTAACAGACAACTAATAAAAATAAACACATCGAACCCCCCCACGGAACCATACCATTCAATCCAAATAGGATACATCAATGCAAGATCAGCAGTAAGCAACTCAGTAGATATACTAGACTGGATTACCACAGATAACTTAGACCTTCTATTTATCACAGAAACCTGGTTCCACAGCCCTACAGACCCCGCCATCCTAGAAACATGCCCACCAGAATACAAAATAACCCACTGGACAAGAAATGGACAAAAAAGAGGCGGCAGAATAGCTATTATCTACAAACCCGAATTCACCATCACAATCACGGGTGAATCTACCTCGCCTCAACTTGAAATTGCATCGACAAGAATCAATCATCCAAACCTAATAGGACACCTTAACACAATCCTATTCTACAGACCACCAGGAAAATGGCAAGACTCCCAAACACAACTCATGGATTTCATCTCGAACTCCTGCATGTCAGCCTCAAACATCCTCATACTAGGAGACATCAACCTACACCTAGAAGATGACACTTCACCAAGCACAAGAGAATGCAAAGAATTCCTAAAACTCTGGGACCTGCAAGTACCCAACACACAACCAACACACGAAAAAGGACACACACTTGATATCATAACAAACAAATTCCAACCAGATTCAACCATCATACTCACTGACACAAGATGGACACCTACACTATGGTCAGACCACCATAAAGCAAATGTCTCTCTCTGCTGGCGAAAAACACACACTAACACAATCAATAAAAATGAGCGAACAACATACACAACAAGAGGAAAAATAGACCCCACAATATTCTGGCAAAAGATCCACCAGAACGAATGGCCAACAAATGCTGACACCATCCAATTCCTCCAAGAATGGGACGATCTATGTACAACAACATTAGACAAAATCGCCCCAATCCAAACCAGAACATCACGCAGAAAGAAAACAAATCCATGGTTCACCGAAGAGCTGAAAAAACTTAAAACACAAGTCAGAAAACTAGAACGAGAATGGAACAAAAAAAACCCCGAACAAACACTGAACACATGGAAACTACTTCGGAGAACATACAAATACACCATAAAACAGACCAAAAGACTACATTACAAAACAATAATAGGACCAAACTACAAAGACACACATAAACTCTTCAACCTTGTGAACAAACTGTTCGACACCACACCAGTTACAAACAACAGCAAAGATGTACCAGATGTGGACAACCTTGCGAAATACTTCAAGGAGAAAATCATACAACTACGACTCAAAATACTTGCCAGCCCTATGGAGTACGCCACAATTTTAGACTGTCTAGACCCAGAAGAAGGAACATACCCTGCAGACAGAACTTGGACCGAATTCGAAATACTATCTGAAGACCTCATCTCTGAAACTCTCAAAAGATATGCAAAATCCCACTGCAAACTTGACACGTGCCCAAACAACCTCATGAAATCTGCTCCCCAACAATTTATAACAGACCTAACGAGCCACGTAAACTTCATGCTACAAAATGGACTTTTCCCAAAAGAAAAAGGAAAAATCTTATTCACCCCAATCCCCAAAGACACAAAGAAAAGCACAAGTGAAATAACCAACTACAGGCCAGTAGCATCCATACCTTTAATAACCAAAGTAACAGAAGGAATGGTAACTAAACAACTCACAAACTATCTAAACAAACACTCAATACTACATGACGCCCAATCAGGATTCCGATCGAATCATAGCACAGAAACAGTATTAATCACCCTTATGACCAAATTCAAACAGACAATTGCTACTGGCAACAATATACTCCTCCTTCAATTTAACATGTCAAGTGCCTTTGACATGGTTGACCACGGAATCCTATTACACATACTCGAATACTTTGGCATTGGAGGTAATGTCCTGAATTGGTTCGAAGGGTTCCTAACCCAACGTTCATATCAAGTCACATCAAATTTGACCACATTTAAGGCATGGATACCTGAATGTGGAGTACCACAAGGATCACCTCTCTCACCAACCATTTTCAACTTAATGATGATCCCTTTGGCAAAACTCCTATCAAACCAGAACCTTAACCCATACATCTACGCTGATGATGTGACAATATACATCCCCTTCAAACAGGACATTAACGAAATCCTCAACAAAATTGATCAAAGCCTACACATCATGAACACATGGGCGGATGCATTTCGACTGAAATTAAATGCAGAAAAAACTCAATGCCTGATTCTCACCTCTCAATACAACACAAAAGAATTCACAACCATAAACACTCCAAACCTGAACCTTCAAGTCTCAGAAACGCTAAAAATCCTTGGAATCACCATCGACCGCCACCTAACGCTTGAAACTCATGCAAACAACACAACAAAAAAGATGTTTTACAGCATGTGGAAACTAAAAAGGATAAGACCATACTTCTTAAGATCCGTCTTTCACAGCCTAGTGCAATCCCTTGTGCTCAGCCATTTGGATTATTGCAACTCACTATACGCAGGTTGCAAAGAACAAACACTGAGGAAACTTCAAACAGCCCAGAATACGGCAGCCAGACTTATCTTTGGAAAGCCAAAATATGAAAGTGCAAAACCATTAAGAGAAAAACTGCACTGGCTTCCACTCAAGGAACGCATCACTTTTAAAGTATGCACATTAGTCCACAAAATCGTTCACGGTGAAGCCCCAGCCTACATGTCAGAGTTGATAGACTTACCACCCAGAAATGCCAAAAGATTATCTCGAACCTTCCTTAACCTCCACTTCCTCAATAGCAAAGGCGTGAAATACAAAAAGTTACACGCGTCAACCTTTTCTCAAAAGAGCACGCAGTTTTGGAATACACTACCGCGCAACCTAAGAACAACCTACGAGCAAGCTTCCTTCCGCAGATTACTGAAGACCCATCTTTTCGAACAAGTCTAAGGAAAAAAAACAAAGCACATAAAGTCCATACTTACTGTTCACTAATGCATCGTACATTCATCTCGGAACTCCCATTCCCGTATTATCACATCACTCATACCTCTACACACAGAAAGTTGTATACCATATGACTTCATGTCTTTTTATCGCCCCTTAGCTCCCATTGCTTCCTTCCAAAGTTGCAATGCCTATGTTCCATTATCACTTCCCTTAACGACACCTCAATTGTTTCGTCTAACCCTGCTTAATATAATCCCTAACTATCTGTATAAATTGTATTTCCAACATTCAACTCATATTGTAAGCCACACTGAACCTGCAAAAAGGTGGGAAAATGTGGGATACAAATGCAATAAATAAATAAATAAATAGAAGAGAAACACTTGGTACCAAAGTTCCGTACTGAAATATCAGAAGCAACAGACCTCTCTCACATTGCTAGTTAATATAAAAACAAATATGAAAGTACAACGCAAAAACTTAAAATACATTAAAAAAGCAAAATATATGTTTATCATTATTAGATTCTTTGTATAACAAAATATCAAAAACTGGGTAACAATATTCCAATATAGCTGCAGAATTTGCTACTGCATACACTATCAATCACAGCTATGAACAGTTACAAACCTTTATTGTTATCAAATATGTAAACATTATATTACTAAATACATAAAATCTATAAAATACTCCCTACACACACTACAATCTCACCACTCATACCAACACTCATCAAACATCAAACATACATCACCTCCTACCATCAAATATTTAAGACAACAATATAATCAATGAATATTGTCATATAATAGTGGACATGACTGGCAGTAGAGCACAGAGAGACTTATAATATATCAGTAGCAATTGTCCAGCCTACGGCTGATACCACCGTCAGCACACTCGCTGGAATACTATCAATGCGTTACCACTTCTTCCTTAGTTATCAGTCCTATTGAAGATCTGGCTGATTAAGCAGTTCTAAAACATCCCCCTGTAAAAATCGCAAGCTCTGAACGCTGTACAAATCCACATGAAACAGCATCAAGTCAGCACATCAGTTAGTAATCTTCTATGACTGCCAGCAATATGTCTTCCAGAATGTGACTGTTATCGATCAAAGGACCATTAAAGTTCTTCAGACTGCCAAAATACTTCTGGCATCAAATTTGCTACACCTCTCAGATATGACCCTACACAGTCCGTGTTTCACGCATGTGTGGGCGTTCTTTTGTGTTCTGCCCGCAACCCAGTATAGGAGCCTGATTTAGTTTCCCGGTCACTCGTTGAGACCCCTGAAGACGCTCGGATGAGAATATAACAGAATATAACCTGAATAAAGTTAAGATCACAGAAGTGGAGTTCCTTGATTGATAGCACACAGGCTTAAAAACATTTCGACCAATATTCTGCTTCACTTGGGGCTTTGTGCAGGGCCAGTGTAACCATTAGGCAAACTAGACTGTTGCCCGGGTGGCAGCTTCTTAGAGGGTGGCAAGCAGAAGCTGCAGGCAAAGAAAAACAAGCCTTGACAGACAGATAACCCAAAGAACCATCAGCATGAAGGTGAGTGATTTTTAAAAAGCCCATTTACCTGGATAAACAGCCATTTAAATCTTGTAAACAGCTTTTAGAAATTGTCATTATGTATTCAACAAAATCATTATTTTCCCAGCATCACCCATCTCAAAACAGTCCTGTAAAAATAAAAGAACATCACTCTTATTTTCACAGGACTGTTTTGAGATGGGTGATGCTGGGAAAACAATGATTTTTTTTTGTTACATTTGTACCCTGCACTTTCCCAGTCATGGCAGGCTCAATGTGGCTTACATGGGGCAATGGAGGGTTAAGTGACTTGCCCAGAGTCACAAGGAGCTGCCTGTGCCTGAAGTGGGAATTGAACTCAGTTCCTCAGTTCCCCAGGACCAAAGTCCACCACCCTAACCACTAGGCCACTCCTCAAATCTCAGGGGGTGACAAGGGGCATAACGTGAGCTGAGGGGGGAGGGTGCCGGATGGAAGGGGGAAGGTGGATGGGATTTGATATACTGACTTTCTGTGGTTTCAAAGTGGTTTACATATTATATACAAGTACTTTTTCTGTACCTGGGGCAATGGAGGGTTAATTGACTTGCCCAGAGTCACAAGGAACTGCAGTAGGAATTGAACTGGTACCTCTGGTTCAAAGGCCACTGCACTAGCCAGTTGGCTACTCCTCTTCCTCCCTCTTCCTCATCCACCTTGCACCAGTTCTGGCTTTGTGAAGGGGCTCATCTCTTTGGTAAGCTGCTAGCTGTAGCAATAGCTTTTTATATTTTGCATCTACAGCAAACAGTGATATCCGAGGGTGGGCCTAGGCTCCTGTGGGCCAGTTGATGTAGACAAGCATTCCTGATCCCGCAAATAACCAATCTGGGAAGGTTCAGGCATACTCTTTTCTATGCCTTGTATTTCACAAGCTAAAATGTTGGTACATTAAAAGGTGCATTTTCGATAAAACGTCCAAGTCTGATTTTGGACGTCTTGGAAAAAACATCTAAAAATTGAGTGGCAATAGCCCATTTTCAAAAGAGAAAAACGTCCAAAAAGTGGCATAAATCTCAGACCCAAAATGGATGAGCGGCAATTTTGATTTGCCGCACGTCCATTTTTTGGGGAAAAAAAGAGGCCTTTTTTACAGGTGCACTGAAAAATGGATTGGCAAGTGCTCAAAACCCGCGCCTACACCATCGCAAGCCATTTTTCAGCGCGCCTTTGTAAAAGGACCCCTAACTGAATAACAAGCCAATTAGCGCCAATAATTGGACGCTAACAATCAATTATTGGCGCTAATTGGCAACAATTTAAATTTATGTGCACATGTTCTTAGTCGGCATTCAATAAAGATGTGCATGTAAATCTTTAAGAGTGCATCTGAAAAAGGGGTATAAACATGGGAGGGGCATGGGCAGGTCAGGGGTGTTTGCTTCAGATGGGTGCAGCATAGGATCTCAGTGCTAACTGTTATTCTATAAAAGGCGCCCAACTTGGAGTGCTGTTTATAGAATAGCGGCTCAGTGCAAATTCTTTTCAGCACCCAAATTTGGGTGCCATTTACTGAATTTTGTCCTAAGTGTGCACCTACAAGTGTATATGCTGGTATTCTAAACATTTAAATGATCTGCCCTTCATCATTGGCAAAAACCTTCCCTTCATTATAGTTTCCAAAATAAGTAATATCCATAAATGTCTACATTAAAGAATGCAGTAGTTTATACACATTCTTGCGAGCGTCACACTTACCTTAAAGGGTTTCCTACAAACCAGCTTCTCATCAGAATAAGATCATCACGATCCAAGATGGCCAGCATTTCGTACTGTTGCTTCAGGATCCACAATGCTGGGGTTCTCTTAACAACGCTTATTTTTCAGCTGATGAGAAGCTGGCTTGTAGTAAGTCCTTTAAGATAAGTGTGACGTTCGCAAGAATGTGTATTAACTATTGAACTGTTTAATGTAGACACTTAGGGGTATTACTTATTTTGAACATTAATGAATGGAAGATTTTTGCCAATGATGAAGAGCAGCTGATTTTGATTGTTAAAGCTCTAGAGGTCATTAGATCAGGAGCTCTTTGAGGTTTTTCCTTCCTATTTTTTTTCATCTTCAAGCAGTGTTTTTCCTGTTTGAGTTATTAGTTCTCTTTAGTTTTTCAATTAAACATATTGTTTGGAGTTTGTGATATTTTTTTGTGTTACCACACCCATTTGAAATTTTGTAGTTGATTCTAAACATTTATGCATGTGATGGGTGTATAAATGTTAGCGCCCAGTTTATAGAATTGCCCTTCACATGTCTAGTTTCCTTTTGTTTTTTGGGGGGTTTATGTTTGACTTTATTAGGTATTCTGATAAGTATGAAGTAGTATTCTATGCTTCTTGCTGGTATTATGCATAACTTAATATTACTAAGTCATTCCCTAGACTACTGGTAGAACGTAGGAGAGAAAACTTGGAGGGACAATAAAGAAGTACACTGGCATCCCTGAAGCCTGTCTTGAAACAGAGATTTCTGTTGGACGCGGTTAAACCCTTCAGTGAATATTACAACTACAAGCAGCCCAGATAAGTTGGCTCCAGCGGGGTCCTTCATGTCCAGTATCGATAGTGTTTTTGAGTTAAAAGAGTCGTTTTGAGAATTAGGCTCTGCTCATGATTTTTTCAGTAATTTTTTGTTATCCTCCAGGTGAACTTAGGGGATGCGGGATGTTCGGGGAGAACTTTTGAACTGTTGATTTTATTTTGTTGTAAAGGGTTTCACTTTATGCAAAGAAAATTTTTTCAAAAAAAGGAATGTGAACTTTTGGAGGACAAGCAATGATGTATAGAGCTGCACAGGTGAGCTGCATTTAGCGGTATGACTCACTGAAAACTAGCTCGGGCTGCAGGAGCAGCCTATACTGAGTCCTTCTGTTCCACTCTCTAAACGAAATTTAAGACAGACGCAATGTTGTAGAAAGTTCTCCGCGGACATCCAGATTTCTTCCCTATGTTCTACCAGTAGTCTAGGGATTGACTTAGTAATATTAAGTTTAACTCTTGTCCCTCCCTGAAGGGATTTTATTTGACGGTATTATGTATATGAGATAAAAATGAGATAAAAGTGGGAGGACGACCAAGGATTCCAAAGACTGAAAGGATGTATAATAATGAAGATATTTATTGAGGTATCAAGACTCGACATAACCGGTTTTGGCGCCCTTTCGTCTCTATAATGATTAGCTGTCCTCGAGAGCACTATTTGCTTATTGCAGCATTCCATTACAAGTGCTGTGTCCGAGGAGACAACGAAGCACGCTTTAACTTTACAACGGTCTTTCTAAAGACCTTCTTTTGTTGAGGATTTGCCTTCATCAAATAGTTCCCAAAGGTATTTGGCATTAAGACTCCTGATGCAGGTCTAACGGCCGAAACACGACGTTGTGTCGAGTCTTGATACCTCAATAAATATCTTCATTATTATACATCCTTTCAGTCTTTGGAATCCTTGGTCGTCCTCCCACTTTTATCTCATTTCTTGTTGTCTGTGGGGTGTCTAGAGTTCTCCGTCCTCTGGCGGATTTCTTCCCGGTATTACGTATAAGACATTTTTTGGTTTATCTATTTTATATCTTTTATGTATGTTTTATTTAACGTTTTATCTTTTATGTACGTACTGTATATGATACGTAGAAGAAGGCTAAAGCCCCCATGTAGACAACAAGGTGAAACAGTGAGGCAAATAAACAAATAAAGTCAATCCAATTGGAATGCCGAGAAATCTTTAATGCTATATTCATCAACCAGGGTTCGTAGCACAGATAAAAGGACTCAACACGGCTGCGTATGTCTTGTTCCCCATTTAGAACTGCAGATATTTGGGCTATAAATGTTTTTAAATAATTAAAATATAAATAAATGTCTGTAAAGTTCTACAGATTTATTATAGTTTCTATGATCACTCTGTAAATTCTGGATCAGATTTTCAGTAGCCGTGGCTGCCAGATACAGTAAAGCACCAATGGTGGCCTCTTTTTTAAATGGCACCACTGAATATATATTTAAGCAGCGAGCATGTTGCTGCTTTTATGCATATATTAGACTGGCTTTTTTAATAGCCTGACATATGTGTAGAAATTATACATGGGAAAGCTGAATTTTGCCACTTGTTGGGTAGACAAGATACTATATATATGACTTTACAGCCTACTCTTTGCCCATCCAAAACAATCTATGCATAAAATTATACGTAAACAGGGACAACATTTTTTTAAAGGATTATACAGTCATCAGCAGTAGCAATCACTAATTAGTTTTAAGTATCAAGCGCTATATTTTTAGAAATATAACCAGCTGAACTGGCCACTGATCTACTGTGGGTGAGTGTGGATGGAAATACAGAAGAATAATACACAGGAAGCAAGGAGTGAATGTCCACTGAAATAAGGTCTTGAAGAGAAATCCCACCCCCTCTTTTGGGCCCACCAAAAGAAGGTACAAAAAGGACTCTAGTTTCATTACTGTAGCTCCTGGAATTACTCATACCAATAGTCCAAGAAGAAACCTGCTACAGACATAAAATAGGAGGGTAAAAATACCTAGGTATTTTACACAATAAAACAGTATATGCCAGTAGCTAAAGACAGAAATAGCTTATTCAGACTGTCCAGTAAGTTGGTGAAGATTGTAATTGCTGATCCATACATGCTACCTCCCCTCCCCCCACAAAGGTGTTCTCTTAAAAATGTACATTTCATTTTACTGCTGCTTTGAGTTGAAGTCGTGAATGACTGTTCATGGCAGGAAACAAGACAGAAAGAAAATACTCCACAAGTTCAACAAGCAAATGACAAAAGACTACTGGATGCTTCAATGCCTTTTATTAAGTCTTCACTTGACTCAACAGGGGCCGTGTTTTGGCTGTAGGGCCTGCATCCAGAGTCTGCCAGAAGGGGTACTGTATGAGGTACTAAGAGTGTGTCCTACTTCTTCTGACCTGGTCCCTGTATCTCTGGCCTTTGTTAGGACTGTCATATGCTGTGTCATACTGTGTGCCCTAGGAGAGAGGAGGAAGAATTTCCCCAGGAGAGTGGGTGATTAGCCACTGTAAAAAAGGTTCCCTCTCCTTGCTTGTTTTCCTAGACACAGGCAGATGAGCCTGGGAAGTTGTCTGGTCTCCACAACAGGTAGCTGGAAGTCTAAGGAAGGAGAAGCAGTTTGCCTCCAACAGGCTGCCATGTCAGCCGCTTAATAAACTATTATTATTATTATTAGCATTTGTATAGCGCTACCAGACGCATGCAGTGCTGAACACCTGATACAAAGAGACAGTCCCTGCTCAAAAGAGCTTATAATCTAAATAATACAGACAGACAAGACAGTTACGGGTGAGGGAAATAATGGGAGCTAAAAAGCAGCAGTGAAAAGGTGGGTTTTCAGCATAGATTTGAAAACAGGTAGAGATGGAGATAGACGTATAGGTCCAGGAAGTCTATTCCAGGCATAAGGTGCCACGAGAGAAAAGGAGCGAAGCCTGGAGATAGCAATGGAGGAGAAGGGGGACGACAAGAGAGAACTAAAGGTTCTTCTAGCTTGACACCAATCCTGACATGATTGACAGTAATAACAAAGTGTAAAGCTGAGTGAAGATTTATAATAAAAGAAATTTAAGCACCCAATTGTCTTTTGTCATCTCTATTGTTTTGCTTGTTTTGAGTGCCCATGGCACCAAGATTCTAGCACCTTTTGTTAAGCTGCGTAAGCGTCTATGTATGCCCAATATGTACCAAAATGGAGTTACCGCCCAATTACCATGTGGCTCTTGCAGTAATTTCATTTTCGGCGCACATCCAATACGCGCGTCTGAAAAATATTTTTTATTTTCAGGCACGTGTAATGGACACGCGCCAAGTGGCATTTGGCATGGGTAGGTCATTACCGCCCGGTTACCGCGTGAGTTTTTAGCACTAGGTCAATGGCTGGCGGTAAGGTCTCAGACCCAAAATGGATGCGCGGCAATTTTCATTTTGCCGCATGTCCATTTTCGGCAAAAAATTTTAAAAGCCCTTTTTTACAGGAGAACTAAAAAAATGGATTGGCACATGCCTAAAACCTACGCTTATACGACCGCAAGCCATTTTTCAGTGCGCCTTTGTAAAAGGACCCCAGAGTAAAGAGGAAACTGCCTGATCAAAAATACATTCATGATGGAACATTTGAAAATTCTTTGTTACAATTTCAAAACATATGTAGCTTCCTTTGTTGTTATCTGTGGTAGTTAGGTACTTTTGGCCATCCTCCACTGTTACACTGATTACGTTTATTGTATCTGAAGTGCATCAAGATGTTTTTATTAATATATAATAACCATTCTATCACACATTTGTGAAAAATGTTGTAAACTGCATTCTATCATAGAAGCTTTACAAATAGAAGGCATCTTGAGATATGTCTTCTATACAGCACCTGTTTAATTTACAGCAATTTAGCAGGAGGTTGAGGTCCTTTGCAAAAAGCTGGCTAGCTCTAATGCTGAGCTCTAAAAATCACAGTGCATTTTTCATAGTCAAATTAAATGGAATTTGCAATCTGCTTTAGCCAAGCAAAAAATTGTCTCTATATAGTATGAACAATTTTCAGATTAGCAATAGGATGCTCAGCATGAAATTCACACAAATTCAAGGACAAAAGCAAACTGCCCTGGACTGTATTTAT
Source organism: Microcaecilia unicolor (assembly GCF_901765095.1). NCBI lineage: Eukaryota > Metazoa > Chordata > Amphibia > Gymnophiona > Siphonopidae > Microcaecilia > Microcaecilia unicolor. The sequence continues at coordinate 323,140,211 of NC_044033.1, forward strand.
AAGTAAATCACTGCTAATGGCTGAACAAAAGACCACATGAATGCGTTTTTGCAGACAACATACAAGCATAAGATGACCCTTGTTGAGTCAGACCTAGGTCCACTGAGCCCAAAACTCTGCCCCTGCCTGACAGTAGCTAGGCTGGGTCACAGGTATACAGTGAATCCCAAAAAGTAGATCAAATTTTTCATAGCTCATTTTAAAGGATAAGCGGTGGCTTTACCAAGTCTACCTGGCTAATGTTTTCCTCCACAGCTTCTCCAATCCCCCTTTGATAGTTGCTTTGACTACGTTCCCAGGCAACAGATTCCACAGCTTAATTATACTCTGCATGAAAAAATTTTCTTCTATGATTTGTTTTCAATATGCCTGGGTTGATGATTATTTATTTATTTGGTTCTATTTATTGCCTTTCTGAAGAAATTCACTCAAGGTGGTGAGAAAGAATAAGTCTGTTAATTTCATGGACTATCCTCTTGTTTTAGTGTTGTTTGAACATGTAAACAATTGTTTCCTATTTAACCATTTCACACTACTCATCTAATATAATAAAACTCACCCTAAACGTTCTGAGGACACTGACGTCACTTCTGTAATGAAGGGTTCGTGGTGGTGAAGCCACCGAAAGCACCATGTCGCTGGGCCCCGCCCTTGCGTCAAACGTGATGTCGAGGGCGGAGCAATGGCGTCACGCGTCGAGGGCGGGGCAATGGCGTCAGTGGCTTCACAACCAAGAAGCTGATGAAGGTGCGTTCATGAGGTGCGCACCTATGGCGTCAGTGGCTTCAGAACGACGAACCGGTGGGTAGGGAGGGAGGGGGTGATGGGGAGGAGAACCTTGCTAGCGCCCGTTTCATTTCATCCAGAAACTGGCCTTTTTTTACTAGTGATGTTATAAAACTTCTATCATATCCTCTCTCCATCATCTCTTTTCAAGATGAAGAGATCGAAGCTATTTAACCTTTCTTCATAAGGGAGGTGTTCCAAACCCTTTATCAATCTTCTTGCCCTTCTCTGAATCTTTTCAAGGTCTGCTACATCATTTTTGATAGGGGGCAACCAGACCTGCTATGCACTGATGCACAAGCAGTTTTGATCTCCATTCCTTTTCAAATAATCCCTAGTATTCTATTTGCTTTTTTTGGCGTCCACAACACACCAAACTAAAAATGTCAATGATTCCAAGATCTTTTCTTGGATTTTAAATAAATTTAAAATCCAGCATTTTCTACCTGTAGTTGAGATTATTTTCTTTATGTGCATCACTTTGCTCTAGTCCACATTAAATTTAATCTGCTCAATCTCCTACTCTCACAAGATCCTTCTGCAATACCTCAGAAACCTTTTCTGTTCTACTTTCAATATTTGTGTGTCATCTGCAAATCTAATCACTTCACTCATTATTCCTTTCTCCAGATCTTTAATGAATATGTTGTATAGCACAGGTCCTAGTACAGACCCTTAGGGCACTCTAATACTGAACCTCTTCCAGTTGGAAAACTGACCATTTAGTCTCATACTCTGTTGTCTGTCTTTTAGCCAGTTTCCAATCCAACCTAAGAGAAACAGGCTCCAAAGTATTGAGGGTCTTTCTCAAGCACAGTAAAGTCAGGATCTTTCCTTTCTCAGCACACTACCAGAACCCTTATCCACACGCTTATCACTTCTTGCTTAGACTTTTGCAACTTTATTCTTACAGGTCTCCCACTCTCTCTCCTCTTCAATCTGTTCAAAATTCTGCTGCACGACTTATATTCCGCCAGTGTCGCTCTGCTCATATTAGCCCTCTCCTCAAGTCACTTCACTGGCTCCCTATCCATTTCCGCATACAGTTCAAACTCCTCTTATTGACTTACAAGTGCATTCACTCTGCAGCTCCTCAGTACCTCTCCACTCTTATCTCTTCCTACACTCCTCCCCAGGAACTCCATTTACTGAGTAAATCGCACCCTTCTCCTCCACTGCTAATTCCAGACTCCGTTCCTTTTATCTTGCTGCACCATATGCTTGGCATAGACTTCCTGAGTTGGTACGTCAAGCTCCATCTCTGGCTGTCTTCAAATCTAGGGTAAAAACCCACCTTTTGATGCTGCTTTTAACCCTAATAAGTACATAAGTACATAAGTACATAAGTAGTGCCATACTGGGAAAGACCAAAGGTCCATCTAGCCCAGCATCCTGTCACCGACAGTGGCCAATCCAGGTCAAGGGCACCTGGCACGCTCCCCAAACGTAAAAACATTCCAGACAAGTTATACCTAAAAATGCGGAATTTTTCCAAGTCCATTTAATAGCGGTCTATGGACTTGTCCTTTAGGAATCTATCTAACCCCTTTTTAAACTCCGTCAAGCTAACCGCCCGTACCACGTTCTCCGGCAACGAATTCCAGAGTCTAATTACACGTTGGGTGAAGAAACATTTTCTCTGATTCGTTTTAAATTTACCACACTGTAGCTTCAACTCATGCCCTCTAGTCCTAGTATTTTTGGATAGCGTGAACAGTCGCTTCACATCCACCCGATCCATTCCACTCATTATTTTATACACTTCTATCATATCTCCCCTCAGCCATCTCTTCTCCAAGCTGAAAAGCCCTAGCCTTCTCAGCCTCTCTTCATAGGAAAGTCGTCCCATCCCCACTATCATTTTCGTCGCCCTTCGCTGTACCTTTTCCAATTCTACTATATCTTTTTTGAGATACGGAGACCAGTACTGAACACAATACTCCAGGTGCGGTCGCACCATGGAGCGATATAACGGCATTATAACATCCGCACACCTGGACTCCATACCCTTCCTAATAACACCCAACATTCTATTCGCTTTCCTAGCCGCAGCAGCACACTGAGCAGAAGGTTTCAGCGTATCATCGACGACGACACCCAGATCCCTTTCTTGATCCGTAACTCCTAACGCGGAACCTTGCAAGACGTAGCTATAATTCGGGTTCCTCTTACCCACATGCATCACTTTGCACTTGTCAACATTGAACTTCATCTGCCACTTGCACGCCCATTCTCCCAGTCTCGCAAGGTCCTCCTGTAATCATTACTCACTTGTTCAGTACCCATATTTTATCATTCCCACCTTAGTAATTCCTGTCCTAATTAGATTGTAAGCTCTGTTAAGCAGTGATTGTCTCTTCATGTTCAAGTGTTCAGCACTGCATACATCTAGTAGTGCTATAGAAATGATAGGTAGTAGTAATAGTAGAATCTTAAAAATTGCTGTTCACCAAAGACTATCTGCATGACCTACAAAACTTCTGAAATAATGTTCTCTAAACAAATGAATCAAAAATTTAAATTTTCATGCACAATAACATTTATTTATTTCTAAATCTTTATATACCCTCTTCTTGGCAGCAGTCATTCAAGATGGTGTACAATGTTTTTTTTTTTTTTATTCTTTATTTATCTTTTTAATCAAATTTACAAGCTATAATACTTGTGCAAGAAAAACAGATTAATATGATTACAAAGAAATTTTCTTAATCAGAAATTATACAGGAAAGAGAAAAAAAAGCATCTTGTTTTAGACCACCATAACGGGGGGAGTATGCCGATAACTTTAGGAGAAAAGAAACAGGAATATATAATAATGAAGTAAGGCTTAACGGATATTACCACTATAATCTTCAATACATTCCCTAAAGAAAATACAAATTGGTTTCAAACATCTTTCATAATATTCTTTTGTGCAATAAATTGTTTTAAGTGATCCGGTACAAAGAAAACATATTTTATATCCATATATTTTACAATGCATTTGCACGGATAATTTAAGTTGAAGGAAGCCCCCAATGACAGAACTGCTGGTCGTAAGGTCAAAAACTCCTTTCTTTGCTTTTGTGTATTTTTGGTAACGTCCGGGAAAACCCATATTTTCCCCCCATAAAAGGGGTTTTGTAAATTTCTTAGAGCCAGTTTCCTCACTAGCTCCAAGTCTTGTTGAAACACAAATGATACCAAAAGGGTTTGCCTATTAGTTATAGATGTCAAAGATGTTTCCAAAAGTTCTGATACACTTATATCAACTTGCGGAGTCTGTAATTCAACATTTGATCTATTTGTTGGTAAGTAATAAATTTTACTCAATGGTGGAATATTATCCGATGCAAACTTTAAATTTTCCACCAAAAATCTTTTGAAAATATCCATAGGTGAATATACTGATGTCCTGGGAAAGTTTAACAATCGAAGATTCAATCTTCGATTAAAATTTTCAAAATATTCAAGTCTATTGTGAATCTGTGTATTATCTTGAATCAATTTTACAGTTGTTTCTTTCAATTTGGTGGAGTCAGTTTTCAAAAGGCTTATTTGCTCATTGACCTCATTTTTCATTGTGGCAAATGCAGTATTTAAAGTTTGTACCTTTTCAGTCAGGAAATCGATCTTATTTGTTGAAATCCTCATCGTATTATCTAAACGCTGGAGCACTTCCCATATCGTCTCCAGCGTGACCTTTGCATTCGAGGCCGTTGATGTTAATGGACTCTCCTGAGTAGCTATGAAGCTCTCTGGCTCCGTTGGCATGGAAGCCCCGGGAGGCAAACCGACTTTCTGGCCCAGCGGTAGAATGCCTACTCCGACTTCCGGTCTCGGCGTTTCACCCCCGAAGTCGATCGCCGCCGGTTGCAAAGGTGGGCAAATAGTTGGAGGAGACAACGAAGTGTCTATCCCTAAGATTTCGGCGTCTCCTACCGCCGTAATATCAGCAGGGCCTCCAACCTGAGCAGTGGAATGTCGCAATAGAAACTGATCAAGCTTCTGCTGGACGGGCGTTGATGTTAGCACCGACTGGGCCGCCGGTCTAACGGTCCCTTTTCTCTTGGTGTGCGGCATCGTGAAGGTAAGAAACCAGGAAAAATCTTTAATGAGGAAAAAAAATAAAACACCAAGAGAATTTCAAACTCCAGCAGCGTTGAGTTAGTCACCTATGCGAACAGATGGTACCGCCGCCATCTTGCTCCACCCCCCCACAATGTTTTTAAAACAGTATTAAAATAATAAAGGGGCCCTTTTACTAAGCTATATTAGGCTACATCCTGTAAAAGAGGACACAGCAATTGTGATTTCTTAAAATTTTTAAACTTTAAATGCAAAATCTAAAATTTTAAAGATACTACGTTCCCTTATCGGCAGTCAATGTAATTGTGACATAAGTTGTCCTGTGCTAGTGTTTGTCAAGAATCTAGCTCTCATATTTTTATTCTACCTGAAGCCTCTGCATTCATTTTCTAGGAAGACCTACACATAGCGCATCACAATAGTCTAATGAACAATGAAAAAAGCACAAAGGGCTCTCAAGAAAGCGATAAGTGGACTTTATTAATGACCTGACACTATTAATAACAAGGCGCCTTTCTTCAGCACCTTGCTCCATACCTGGGACTCCGTGTGAGAGTGGCTTTTATCATATGGAGCTGTCATTGTTTGTGCAAATACCTATACATTGAGTGCCATTTGGTTGTACTGATCCCTGAGGCAGGCGTGAGTTGACGCCGAAACACAGCCCGTGTCAGGTCATTAATAAAGTCCACTTATCCCTTTCTTGACAACTCTTTGTGCTTTTTTCTGGACTGCTTTTGCTGTGTACTTTGACCCTCTCCATTCTATGTGCACTACTATTCGAAACAACTCTTCATCAACTTAGAGTCTTAATCTCCTAACAAGCTGCAACTTGAAATACACTTTCTACTAGTGATACCTAAATTGTCTAATCCCATCTTCCTCTAAAATCACTCCTAAAACCTTAAGAAAGGATACATGATGTAAAATATCCTTCCCTACAGAGGCTTGCAAAGGTCCAACCATTCAATATCTCCAAAACAGAAGAGCTGCATTATTGATATCCCACACCATACCATTTTCTGGAAACAATTCTTTAATATATCTAGTCACATTCACTCGTTGCTTACGTCCATCCCCATCAGTTGAAAGAATAAGTTGTATATTATTTGCATAAGCATAAAACAAAACCCCAAATTGCCAAACCAAAGCACCTAGTGGAAAGAGAGAAATAATAAATATTAATGGGGGGAAAGGGGAGCCCTGAGGCCCCCAAGACAACTTTCTATCAACCACTTTCCACCAAACTTTACCTTAAACCATCTACCAGTTAAAAGAGTAAATCCAACACAATACTTTTCCATATAACCCCACACTGTCACAATGCTCCACAAGAACTGTCTTTATCATACCAACAGAAATCAACAACATTTTCTACCCTTTATTTCTCCAAAAATACACCTCACTAAATAAGGCTACCAACATAGATTCAGTACCTAAACCTTGTCTAAATCCTGCGAACCTCATATCCAAGCAGACCAGACTCCTCCAGGTAGTCATATTTTTATCTTGTGCAATTTTAGTTCTGTGTTTCATTCTTTCATGTTTTTTCACTTGCATATTTTTTTAGGTATATACAGTGTGCTGAACAGATTGGATGCTGTAATTCATACAATGCATTGAATAACTCACGCCATTTTGAACCCAGTGATTGACACGGCAATATCAATGAGGATCACTCCTGCCCTACCTGCTAGGCAGAAGGGAAACCCCTAGTAGGTCTTGGGGGGTGTCTTTGGAAGAGATGCAGGGCAACATCTACAAATAGGCTTCTTTTGCACATACCATAACTATAATGGGGGGGGGGGGGGGTGAGAGGGGTTCAATGTAGATTTCTAGGGGGTTCAGATCACGTTGTCTTCAGGGGAGTGGGGGGAAGGGAGTCTGCGCAGCATTTCTTTTACCACTGGCCCCTTTAAAATGCTCCTGAAGATAAAAATTAACCCCAAATTTGGAGTTATTTTTCCATTAATAATGACGTTTGCGAAGTTCAGCACAAGCTGGTTTGAATAATAGTGAGATGCTTTGTATGCGTTTGCATGTTTTGAATCTCATTATATTGTAGTATGCGATGTGGTAAACTAACATTCTTTAAGGGCAAATAACACAGGATTTTTTCTTTTAATGCACTTTAAGTAGAAAAAATTCTGCATCATTCCTTTAATGCAGTTTAGTAACTACCTCCTAACTCTTAGTGGAAAAACAGCAAGTTACACCTAGCCAGGCTAACCAACCTAGCTAGGGGCCCCTTTTACTAAATGGCAGTAAGCCCAACGCGGGCTTACCGCTCGCTAAACAGGAAGAACCGCCGGGCTACCACAGCAGCCCGGCAGTACTTCCCATCCCTAGCAAGCCATCATATCCGGCGCTACAAAAATAGTGTACCCGGCGGTAATCGGGTAGTGCCATGTGCTGCCTGGTTACCACTGGGTTAGCGTGGGAGCCCGTGGCGGTATGGGCTTCCCCCAGAAATGACTGCACGGCAAGTGTTTTACTTGCCACACGGCCATTTCCTGCAGGAAAGAGAGACTTCCCTTTTACCTGCTGCGGTAGAAGGGGGCCTCGGTGTATGAAAAACACACGCCGACGCCAGCACAGACCCTCTTTAGCCGCAGCTTGGTAAAAGGGGCCCTAGGTTTGGTTGAATGTCTTTCTTTAGGTAATCAGGTAACATTACTCTGCTAGTTTTCTTACTCATACAGTTATAGAAAATGAGCCCATTGCTATACCTTTCAAGCAACACATCCAGTGGTGTGCTGATAAATGTTTAACAACAGGCTCTCTCCCCGGTCCACCTCTGCGCCCCCCCCCCCCCCCACACAAATTGCAGAGCTGGCTATAGCCAGGGAGAGAGCCTGGGGGGGGGGGGCAATGCATTACTCCAGGAAAAAAAACATTAAATGATCCCAGGTTCCAATCTAATTCATGTTTAATGTGGGATAAAATGCCATAAATAAGTAAATAAATATAAACTTTTAATGTTGAGCACATGATTCTCAAAATGGGCATATTCCAAACACTATAATGAAAATAAAATGATTTTTTTCTACCTTTGTTGTCTGGTGACTTTGTTTTTTTGATCATGCTGGCCCAGTATCCGATTCTGCTGCTATCTGTCCTCTTAATTCCGTTTCCAGGGCTTCCTTTCCATTTATTTCTTTATTTTCCGCCTTTCTTCTTCACTTCTTGTCCTACATCCGTAAGTAAAAGCTGGGTCCTCCGCAGACTTGACTGTCCAGTGGATCCAGCTTCTGCCTATTTTCTTCATCCATGTGCAGTTTTTCTCCTCTCTTCCTTTTCCCTCATCTCATATCCTTCCTCACTCTTCCCTCCCCTCCATCCATGTCCAGCATTTCTTCTCTCTCCCTTCCCTCTCCTCCATCCATGTCCAGAAACCCTCCTCTCTCCTGCCCTCCCCTCCCATCCACCCATATCCTGCAACCCTCCTCTCCCTCCTGCCCTCCCCTCCATCCACCCATGTCCAGCAATCCTCCTCTCCCCCCTGCCCTCCCCTCCATCCACTCATGTCCAGCAATCCTCCTCTCCCCCTGCCCTCCCCTCCATCCACTCATGTCCAGCGACTCTCCTCTCCCCCGCCCTCCCCTCCATCCACCCATGTCCAGCAACCCTCCTCTCCCCTGCCCCCCTCCATCCATCCACACCCAGCAATTCTCTTCTCTCCCCTGCCCCCTCTATCCATCCATACCCAACGATTCTCTTCTCTCCCCTGCCCCCTCTATCCATCCATACCCAGCGATTCTGTTCTCTCCCCTGCCCCCCTCCAGCCATCCATACCCAGCGATTCTGTTCTCTCCCCTGCTCCCCTTCCAGCCATCCAGACCCAGTGATTCTCTTCTCTCCCCTGCCCCTCCTCCAGCTATCCAGACCCGCGATTCTCTTCTCTCCCCTGCCCCCTCTATCCATCCATACCCAGCGATTCTCTTCTCTCCCCTGCCCCCCCTCCAGCCATCCAACCCAGCGATTCTCCTCTCTCCCCTGATTACCTCCATCAAAGCGGCCGCGTCATTGAAAGCCCTGCCCGTCTCTAGCCTTCCCTTCGAGTTTGTTCCCTCAGAGTCTCGCCCTCATGGAAACAGGAAATGACGTCAGAAGGCGGGACTCTGAGGGAATGAACTCACGAAGGGAAGGCTAGAGACGGGCAGGACTTTCAATGACGTGGCCGCTTCGACGGAGGTAATAAAAACGATTTAACCCCCCCCCCCCAGGGCAGTGCAGGCAAACGAGGGCAGTGGTGGGAGGTGAGGTAAACAGGGTAAACATGGCTTGTGGTGCCCTCTTGCCATGCTTACCTCGTTTACCGGAGCCGGCTCGCTGTACTGAACAACCGGCTCACAAGATCTTTAAAAAATTAACAACCGGCTCCAGCACACCACTGAACACATCTACACTTTTGTTGAGCAGTGCCGCATGCATGTCGCTATTACACAAGACAAAAATTAGCGAATTGCCAGATTTGTATGAAAAACCAAATGTGAACCAAGGTAAATATCACCCAAACCTATATCGGCCTTCTCAAAATAAACTTTTCAGATATCAGTTCTGACACATTTTCTTATGATGTACACGGTAAATTTGTTTCACTTCTGCTTACCTACACAGTTATCACAAAGGCTGCAATGAGAGGCACGAGGTGGGCGGAAAATTTTGCAGGTGAAACAGTATTTAAGTTTCACTGTCTGTCCATTGATGACTACTTCCTTTGTTCTAGGAGGAGGCCGATATCCCCCTGCACTTGAACCATTGGCAATATCTGTGAGGGAATAAAAGTATGCTGTTAAAAATAAGTTTAAAGTCTTGCTTTATCACCTAGAAATGCACTAATGTAGAGCTGCATTTTAGAAAGGATGTACAAATCAAAATTGTGACACTATCCAGCTCATTTTCGAAAGAGAAAGGCGCCCATATTCCGACCCAAATCGGGAGATGGGCGCCTTTCTCCTGTGGGCACCCAAATCGGTATAATCGAAAGCCGATTTTGGGCGCCTCCAACTGCAATCTGTCGCGAGAACGGACAAAGTTGACGGGGGCGTGTTGGAAGCGTGGTGACGGTGGGACTGGGGCGTGGTTATCGGCCGAGGAGAGATGGGCGCCTTCGGCCGATAATTGAAAAAAAATGGAAGTTTTTAGCAAAAATTTAGGTCACTTTTTTGGGACCGTTTTTTTCATGAGCAAGTCTCAAAAAAGTGCCCTAAATGACCAGATCACCACCGGAGGGAATCGGAGATGACCATTCCTGACTCCCCCAGTGGTCACTAACCCCCTCCCACAAAAAAAAAACAACTTTAACAACTTTTTTTGCCAGCCTGTATGCCAGCCTCAAATGCCATACCCAGCTCCATGACAGCAGTATGCAGGTCCCTGGAGCAGTTGTTAGTGGGTGCAGTGGACTTCAGCCAGGTGGACCCAGGCCCATCCTCCTCCTACCTGTTACACTTGTGCTGCTAAATGGGAGCCTTCCAAACCACCCCCAAAACCCATGGTACCCACATCTAGGTGCCCCCCTTCAGCCATAAGTGCTATGGTAATGGTTTAGAGTTGTGGGTAGTGGGTTTTGGTGGGGATTTGGGGGGCTCAGCACCCAAGGGAAGGGAGCTATGGACTTGGGAGGTATTTTACCTTTTTTTTTTAAATTGTTACAAGTGCCCCCAGGGTGCCCGGTAGGTGTCCTGGCATATGAGGGGGACCAGTGCACTACGAATTCTGGCCCCTCCCACGACCAAATGCCTTGTATTTGTTCGTTTTTGAGCTGGGCGCCTTCGGTTTCCATTATTGCTGAAAAACGAAACCGCCCAGCTCAAATCCGCACAAATCCGATGCATTTGCCCAGCACAAACCGTATTATTGAAAAAAAAGATGGACGCCCATCTTTTTCGAAAATACGGTCTGTCCCGCCCCTTCACGTACCCGTTCTCTGAGATAGACGCCCATGGAGATGGGCGTTCGCGTTCGATTATGCCCCTCCACGTCAAGTTTTTCAGTATTTTAGAATATGATCTGCTGATATAGAGCCTGTTTCAAACTACATCCAGGAATACGCTGGTTACATGCAGCTAGAGTATCCATTTTACAAGCATCAATATCTAAACTATTAACAGGGTCAACACAGCAACATAAATGTGTATGTGCTGGAATGCACGTGTATGTTGGTATTTCAGCACATGCGTGTGTATGTGCTGGAACATATATGTGCATGTCTGCCATTTTAGAAACATTCATGTCTATGTTTTCCAAAGCAGTTACAGACATCCTCTGCCAGTATCACTTTCGAGGGGGATAACAAACATGGGGAATTAAGGGGTCAACTACCCCTAATCCTTCTAGTGCAACACTGCACAAAATGAGCAACTTTCTCTAACCTAGACATTCCAAGTAGACCCTGATGGTGATGTCAGCGGACATATACATGCACTTCCCCTTCTGAAATGAGGAATGCCTGAGTATCATTGTCACAATCTAGTCTAGCCTGAAACATACCCAGACTATGCCCCTTTTTCATATGCATGTATTCATATTTTGGATGTGTATATACTGGCTTTCTAAATCTTGTGTTATGCACTTCCAAAACACAAATAAGGCTTCTAAAATGACCGCCATGTTGAAACGTTAAATTATGAATTTCTCAAAAATGACATAATTGATGGGCATGACATGATATTTTTTCCTTATCTTATTTTATTTAGAAACTATCATCAAAAAATACAATCGTATCATATGCAACCACTGTGTGGCTTTGTAAAAGGGGGGCATAGTTTGATCTGGGCTTCCAAGATAGTCTTAAAATAAGCCCATGCCTCATGCATGCCTTTGATCCTGGCAACTGCTTCTTTTATCATAGTCTCCCTTTTCAAAATTATGTTCTGCTACTTTAGTTTTATTTTCAGCATCTTCCTTCCAGTGATGACAAATTTAATCACATTGGGCCAGATTCAATAAATGGTGATCAAAAATGGGCACTGGAAAAGATTAGCACTAAGTGTGATTCTATAAAGGGCTCCTGCCAATTCCCAAATTATAATTTTGGGTGCCAGACTTATGCCTGATGACACCTAGTGTAAATGCTGGAGCCTGATTTGGGTGCATTGACCCATTATTCAGTAAAAATGGCTGCAATCTTGTGGAACACCCCTGACATGGCCATGCCCCCTTTTGAAATATGTGCTATGGGATGTAGGTGCCGAGCGAGCAGCCAGATGCATGCACAAATCCTAATCCGTGCCAATTAACATCAACAATTGGTTGTTATCTATAATGCCTAAGAGAAGGGGAAGGTAAGGTTTTCCTTACCTAATGCCCCTTCTTCAGTCCAGATCGCCATGCTTCGGTATGGAGTGGTGCAGCAGGAGAGTTCCAGACTTATTCCCTTTGCCTCGAGAGGGCATAGAGACCAGTCGCTGCTTGGGGAGAGGGTATGTCACTCAACCCACCGGACTGTACACCCCCACAGCCATTAGCATGCAGCTCACAGACAACGTGAACTCCTCCCACTGTGCAAGTTGTTGTGGTGCCTTCAGGTGCGGAAGCTTACTGAAAGGATGTTGGAACGTCATTGTCGGGGGCAGCCTCTCCCGGTCGGGAAAATACTAAGCAGAGGGTTGGAGCAATGTGCATGGAACCACCGAAGCCCAAGGGGAAGTTGGTTACCCTGTGGGTTCTAGTGGGTGAGATCGAGAACTAGACGTGGTGGTGAATGTTCCAGCAGAAATCACAATAGCTTCTATTTGGCAAGCTATTACAACTCTTACAAAAACTGTGAGTATCCGAATGAATGCTATAGAGAAGGAAGTGGACAGTGTTACTCAATGAATAACACAGTTAGAAGCTGTGGATGAGGAGAGCCAAGGAGGAATTTCCAGTTTGAAGGGAGAAATAAAAGATTTAAAGACAGGGCAAGTTAGGTTGATGCGATCCTCATTGGACTTACAGGATAAGATGGAATATGTGGAAAATTCTTTATGTGCCTGCAACTTGAGTTTCTTGAATTTTCCTAGAACTCAGCTGTTATCAGCTAAAGAACTTTTTAAAGACCTACTTGAAGGATATATTGAAACTGCCCAATGAGCCCTTGCCTCTGTTGAATAAGATCTATGACCTCCCGTACAAGAAAAGGCAGCCATCTGAGGTAATGAGTCAAGCTAGAAATAGTTGATGGGAAGTGAAAAATATCAATTTATGTGAAAGTAGGCATGACATATTCCTGTGTATTATGTTATTTTAGCTAACATTAGTATAATAAAAAAGTGCATACTTTTTGTTAAAATTTGAACTGAGTAAAAGCCAGATTCCTCACATTCCTTCCCATCTGATAAAAAGAGGGGCCTCAGTCTGAAAGCAGTTTTTTCCTACATGGTCAGTGATTTCCCTATTGGTCAGAGATGAGGTATATCCTTGAGTGCCTTTGTCTTTTCTGGTGCCCCTTTTCCCTGGCTCTCGGCCTTCTCAATTATTGCAATAACATGTCTTTGCTGGGACTGCTGACCATTTTCATGCAAAAAAGCTCTGCAGCTAGGCCGAGCTCCGAAAACAAGTGGGAAAGATTTTGGATTTTGCTGTGTTCCTGACAACTGTGCTCACCTTAATTCTGTAAGGTTAGCTAGCTTAAATGGACGCGACCAAATTTGGTCACTTAGAGAGGCGACATCAATCTACAGGATGCAAATAAAAGTTAAGTTGTCTGATTACTGTATTAATTGTCTGAGTATTATCTGCACATGTCTCTGGGAAACCAAAAGAAATGTAAGCCTTGGAGGAGCAGTGTAGACTGCAAGCAGTGAAGAGCTTACAGTGGGCTGCCTCACGACCTGGATAAAGCGGCAGGAGAGGCTGTAGCTGAGAGCTTATAGTAGAGGTGGTCTAGCTGGCAGGCTGTGGAGACTGTGAATTAGTTGTGCAGAGAAATCACAGTGTAGGCGACTACCTAGGGGCTCACATCAATAGTGAAGAAGGAGGGGTTTCCCCTGATAGTTTGAATATCTCAGAGGTCCTAGAAACATCACAAGATATTGTGGACACAGAAGTAATTCTTCTGGTATTGTTCATGTTTGAATCTTATAAAACTTTAATTCTTCGTTTGTGTTTCCAAGTATAGAAATCCTTTATTTAAGAGACATAGACTGTGGTGGGTTCCTGATGTTGGTAAAGAGACTCAGCAGCAACGTAAATTTTTTCTAGAATTATGCCAACGCGTGGTACAGAATAGCGGAGGTTTTTTTCTTTGTTTTCCTGTAAAATGTTTAGTTAAATCACAAAATGTGAGATATATTTTCTATGACTGTTCAGCTTAAACAAATTATTAATAAAATGTCTTCCTTGAAGATTGGTGATAGATCTGCTGATTAGAATATGATGTGTTAGTTCTTGCTGTTTAGAATATGAAATGTTATCTATCAGATGTATAATTTGCCATGCAATTTTGGTCTTTTTCTGCTAGTGTTTTTTCTCCTATATTTTTACTCTCTGATATTTCTGCAGGATCCCAATATTGGAGCTATGAAAGGATTGTATTGTTTCTCCTGTATTTAATTGTTGTTTATATTTTTAATTCTGTTTCTGTACAACTATTATTGCTTGTTTTTTTTTTTAATTAAAAGCATAATTAAAAAAAAACAATTGGCTGTTAGCACCCCATTATTTATGGTTAAGAGCTTGTAAAGAGCTAGTTATCCAATTAAGTTGCACATGCATCTTGGAAGCACGCCCAAATCTGGGCGCCATATATAGAATCTGGGGGGATTGTGATCACTATTGCTTAGTAGTTCCAATACCATTACCGTTTGTAAAGGCCCTCTGTACCAGTAAGGATTTGATCTAAATTAGTTTGCCCTATGGTCAGTTCCTTCACCTTCTATTCCATGAAGCCATCAGTTATGGAATCTAGAAACCACCTGCCTACAGGGCCGTGCCTAGGGTCTCTGGCGCCCCCCTGCAGACTATCAGTTGGCGCCCCCCCCCCCCCCTCCGGTGAAAATGATCAGCCCCCCCCCCCCCCCCCCCCCCGGTGAAAATGATCGCTCACCACTTGCTACACTGACAGGAATTGTCAGCAATATTCTTAGAAACAAATTGCTATACATTGCAAAATAAGATAGCAGATGTAAATTCTCAACGTAGACATATTCCAAACGCTAAAATGAAAATAAAATGATTTTTTTCTACCTTTGTTGTCTGGTGACTTTCTTTTTCCGATCATGCTGGCCAGTATCTGAGTCTGCTGCTATCTGTCCTCTTAACTCCATTTCCAGGGCTTCCTTTCCATTTATTTCTTTACTTTTCTCCTTTCTTCTTCATTTCTTGCTCTATATCCATTTCTCCTCTCTCCCTGGGTCCTGCCCTCCCATCCATGTCCATTCTTGTCCCTCTCTGCCCTTCCCTCCTCCATCCATAGCCAGCAATCCTCCTCTCTCCCCTCCATTTCCAGCAAATTGTCCTCTTCCTGGGCCCCCATGTCCATCCTTGTCCCTCTCTGCCCTTCCCTCCTCCATCCATAGCCATCAATCCTCCTCTCTCTCCCCTCCCCTCCATTTCCAGCAAATTGTCCTCTCCCTGGGCCCCCATGTCCATCCTTGTCCCTCTCTGCCCTTCCCTCCTCCATCCATAGCCAGCAATCCTCCTCTCTCTCCCCTCCCTTCCATTTCCAGCAAATTGTCTTCTCCCTTCACGCGATTCGCGAACCGCTTCTTAGCACTGCTTAAAAAAAAAAATTACACGTCAGCAGGAACAGGCTGCTTCAGCCAATCCCAGGGGCCTTCCTTCAGCGTGTTCCGCCCCTGAGGGCTGAAGGAAGGCTCCTGGGATTGGCTGAAGCAGCCTGTTCCTGCTGACGTGTAAATTTTTTTTTAAGCAGTGCTAAGCGGCAGCGTGGTTCGCAAATCGCGTGAAGTGGGGGGTGGGACGATGCGACGGCAACGAAGAGGTCGCAGCAGCGTCAGCATAGGCGGTCGGTGGCCCAACTGTTTGGGGAGGCTAAAGGGGGCGGGGTTATGGGTGGTACCAGGGGGCAGGGCTTACATCCATAATTGTCCGACAACACACAGGAAAAATAAATAAAAGTAAAATAGTCACAATTAATACCTTTAACAATTCAACATCAGATCCTCCAAAATATTATAAAACTATGTCTGATGTTATGACAAACTAAAATGAATTTAAAGTGTTGATGTCACCTTAGTACGGCCAACACACAATCTTTCCACTGCAAAACACTATACACAAACTTGTGCAAAAACACACTCAGAAACTTACCAAATCATAACAGCACTAATTCCAAGGACAGGACGAGCTACAATCTTATGCGTGGAAAAGCAGCACTGTAATTACACCAGGCTCTAAAACACCAATACACTACCTAGTGAAAAAACCAAAACCAAAAGGGCTGCAAATAGTACACGCTAGCAGAATACTGCACCTTGATCACACATGAAAAACACAGGACAACAGATATGACAAAAGGAACTAGAAATCAAAAGATATGAAGGCAAAATTATGAATTGGAAAATTACCTCAAGAAGTCAGACTTGGCATGCAGCAATACTAGAGAAATTGAAACTTACGTGCAAAATATCACAGATGCACATTTCCAAAAGCTGACATATTCCAATTAATACATTCTGAATAAAATACTTTTTTCTACCTTTGTTTTCTGAGCATTTAGTTTTTCTATTCGCTTTGGTCCCAGTGTCGTCTGTTTTATGGTGTCTTCTTTCCATTTGATATTCTTTCACTCACCATGTCCACCATCCTCCTGTGTCCTTATGCGTTCTGTCTACCATCTGTGGCACCCTGTCCCTATCCTTCCTCCAGTTGCAGCATCTGCCCTCAAAGCGTTTCAATCCAGTCCTTAAATTCAGCAGTTTCCCCTCCATCCATATTCAGCATTTCTCCTCACTCCCCTCCCCTCCCCTCCATTCATCCATCCATCCGTGTCCAGCAACTCTCCTCCCTCCCCTGTCCTCCATCCATATCTAGCAAATCTCCTTTCTCCCCGGTTCTTCCATCCATCCATCTAGCAAATCTCCTCTCTCCCCTGACCCCTCCATCCTTCCATATCTAGCAATTCTCCTCTCTCCCCTGCCCTCCCCTACATGTCCAGTCCAGTGATTTCTCTTCTCTCCCGTCCCGTCTATCCCCCCTCTCCTCATCCTTCCATCCGTTTTCCCTCTTTATCTCCCCATCCTTCTGTCTTCTTCTTCCCTCTTTCTCTCCATGTCCTTCCATTCGTCTACCCCCTCTCCCGATCCTGCCATCCAACATCTACCCCCCTCTCTCCCAATCCTTCCATCCAGTGTCTCTCTCTCTCTCTATCCCCTTTTCCATCCAGTGTCTCTCTCTCTACCCTTTTCCATTCATCATGCCCCCCTCTCTCTCCCCATCCTTCAATGTTTCTCCTCCTGTTAGTTTCTCTCTCCCTTCCAGTGTCTTCCCTCTTTCACCCCCCCCCCTCCCATTTTCTCCTCATTTTAAGCAGCTTCTCCCTTTCTCCAGGACTCCAGCCCTTCTCCATGTCCCCTCCTTCTCTCCCCATCTTCCCACTCTCTCCATTATACCTGCCTAGTGCCTCTCGCTCCCCCTTCCACCCGGTATTAATTTGTTGGCCACTGCTGCTGCTTCTCCTCTTCAGCAGCAGCAGCACCCCGAGTCCAGACAAAAAAAAAAAAAGGTAGCACGCGTTACATGCACCCAAAGTGCAGGAATCAGCTGGGAGGACCGACACCACACGCAGCTTCAACCGTTTTGGAGCCCCCAGGAGCAACAGTTGGCTGCTGGAACAAGCACGGGGCTGTACCGTAGCAGCTTTCAGCATGGGCTATCGGCACTGCAGCCGCTCCTCTCTGTCCCCGGAGCAGAGCAGGAAGTCGATGTCAACTTCCTTCCTGCTCCTCCAGGGGCAGAGAGAGGAGCGGCTGCAGCGCAGACAGCCCATGCTTGAAGGCTGCCACGGCCCCGCTCTTGCTTCTTTTTTTGTTTTATCGCGCGACTCGCGCTGAAGAGGAGACTTTCCCACTTTGCCGGCCCAGACTCGTGAGTGCGGGAGACTCCGGACTTGGCAGGTCTGGATGAGCAGGCCTCGGGCCTGGAGGGAAAGTGGCCACGTTTGGGGGGGGGGGGGCAATGCAGCATGGGCGGGAAAGGTCACGGCTGGGGAGGCTTAGCCTCCCCAAGCCTCTTATACGGGGCGCCTATGAGCATCAGTGAAAGCGGAGCGCTGCCGACGTTTACCTTCCTTTCGCGTCAGTGTCCGCCTTCTTCTGACGTCAGAAGAAGGCGGGACACTGAGAGAACCAATGAGTGCAAGGGAAGGGAGACGTCGGCAGCGCTTTCACTGACGCTGCTGCGACCAGGTAAAAAGATTTAAAGGCCTCGCGGGGCGAGAGTAAGCACCGCGGCGGCGCCCTCCAGAGGTGGGCGCCCCCCTGCGGCGCTTACCCCGCTTACCGCATCGGCACGGCCCTGCCTGCCTAGCATGTCCTGGATGAGACATTTACTCAATCTATATTGGGGTTAATGAAATCACCTATTATATCACCAGTTTGTTAACCTTCCTAATTTCTGTTAGCATTTCACTGTCTCTTCATCCTGTCCAGTAGACCATAGCTTACTCTTACCAGTATGTTCTTTCCCAAAGTTGGCTAAGCTCTGAAATGTTACATCCCTTACTTCAATTTCACAATAAACATTAAGGGCCAGATTCTATATATGGTGCCTGACACGTCCACGCAGAAAAATAAATATGCCTAGGCATATTCTGTAAAGTATGACTAAATTTTATAGAATAGGCTTAAATTTTCATGAATTATATAGAATATGCCGATCGCCTCTCCACGTCACCAAATTTGGACGCGTCCATTTAAGCCATGTTTTACTAGGCATAAATCCTGATGCCTATATTAGGAGCAGAGCAGTTGTATTCTACATTAATGCGCATAGATTTTAGAAAAGCCCATACCATGTCCATAACCATGCTCCCTTTCAACTATGCGACTTGGAATTTATGCACACCATGTTACAGAATACGCTTAGCGAGTTGTGCACGTAAATCATAATTAATGCCAATTAGTGTTGATAATTGCTTGCTAACATCCAATTAACAGTGATGATTAGCTAGTTAAACAAGTTATGCAAATTGTTACAGAATATGCTTCATTTTCTGCACAGCAATTAAGGCGCGATATATAGAATTTGCAGAAATTAGCCTGTTACTTTAAGAGAAAGATAGAAGCTTTGCAATGATCCTTTGTATCACTGTCATCCACTCTTTAAATTCTGCTGCCTTCACCAGATTTACATACTTGTTCTCTTAAATGTCCAATTAGTGATCTGCTGCCAAACACACCCCTTACTAAATTCAATATCCCAACAACAATGGATGTTGAGAAAATTCTAAAACTCTTTAATATTTGCTACAGCCCCTCTTGATCCTATCCCTTCTACTTTAATTAGGAAATTTGAATCACTTTTTCTTCTTTATACTCATATTATGGTCATATCATCCCTGGAAGTTGGTATCATGCCAAAGGAATGGAAAAAAGCAAATATAAGTCCAAGACTGAAAGACAGCAAGAAAAGCCCAACTGATATTACTAAATACAAGCCTATTGCTAATCTACCTTTCCTGTCAAAATTAACAGAGAGCATTATTGCAGATCAGCTTACAACATTCTTAGATGACACCAATTCCCTACACCTTCTCAAATGGGATTCCATAATGATCAGTCTACAGAGACTACACTTGAGTGTCACTACATTTATACTGTCTCATTTAGATCAGGATAAGACAGTTGTGCTTGTGTTTCTCGACCTCTCCTCAGCCGTCAATATAATTGATCATACCATTTTACTTACTAGACTTCAAGAAATAGGTATGTCAGGAACAGCACTTTCATGGTTTTATTCCTATCTATCTGATAGGTTGAATATAGTCTCATGGAATGATAGGGAAAGGGAAATGGGACTTGATATACTGCCTTTCTGAGGTTTTTGCAACTACATTCAAAGCAGTTTACATATATTCAGGTTCATATTTTGTACCAGGGGCAATGGAGGGTTAAGTGACTTGCCCAGAGTCACTACAGTGGGAATCAAACTCAGCTCCCCAGGATCAAAGTCCACTGCACTAACCACTAGGCTAGTCCTCCACTCCTGCCCAGTCCACATCCAACTTAAGTATTTGTGGGGTCCCTCAAGGATCAATACTGCCACTCACATTAATATCTTTCTAGCACCATTATTTATCATGATCCAATCTCTGGAAATAACCTCATTTACATGGGAAGATGATATATAATTGTAATGTCATAGATCATTGGAATCCTTTCATTACTTCTTCATTGACCACTACATTTTATAGCACTGCAGACTAGCTGTGTTCATAAAAGATTAGATTAGATTTATTATTTAAAATCCACTCTTGTCCAGGGTGGAGAACAATAAAACATACATAATATGCATATAAATAAAACAACAAAACATAAACAACTATAGACAGTAGTTAACTCACAGAGGTCAGTAGTCTAAAAACAACTAGACAAATAACAAAAAGTCCTAATTCAGTAGGTACATAGTAAGCCAGTCGCAATAAATGATGAAACTCAAGCCATATAAGAACAAATGTATTATATTTTCAAGGTCACCTGGACTCTCTTTGCCTGCTTCTCTTATGACTGCTGGCATAAATATTGATACTGTTCATTCCTTGAAGATCCTAGATGTTGTTCTTGATGATCAACTTAAAATTTTCTAGTACGTATTTCAGCCATAGTACAAAAATTCTTTTCAAAACTAAAAACAGATCTGTTCAATAGAATCCCATCCCCTTCATTTTGAGTGGAGGAGTAGCCTAATGATTAGTGTGGCAACCTGTAAACCAGGGGAACTGGGTTCAATTCTCACTGCAGCGCCTTGTGACTCTGGGCAAGTCACTTAACCCTCCATTGCCCCAGGTACAAAACAAAAAAAGTATCTGTATATAATATACAAACCACTTTTATTGTAATCACAGAAAGGTGGAATGTCAAATCCTATCCTATCCCCCTTTTTGGGCAAAACTGCTCTCCAGAAGGTACTTCATACAATAGTCTTAGGACATCTAGATCACTGCAATGCCCTTTTCTCTGGTTTTCGTGTAAGGGATATGAAAATACGGCCGTTAAAATCATTTCAGGAGCAAACCGGTACAATCGTGTCATTCCACTACTTCAAAATGAACACTGGCCTTCTCGGGATCCAAGCTGACCAGCACTGCCCCACCACAGCCTAAACTTCTATTGTGCAAAGCTAACAATGCTCGCCTTATATTGGTTGAGGCATAGCAGCCAAGAACAAACCCTGTCTGGTCAGCATGAATTAAGCGTGGTAAAAAAAAACCCCAACATAAGCTGAGTAGCTAAAATAGAAGTTAGAATCTTAATGTCCTGATTAATTAGTGATATTGGCCTATATGATCCAATGCATGTATATGTCTACCTCAGTTTTCAAGGTGGTGGCCATGTCTAAAATTCTTTGATCTCGCTGCTTCCATTGGAATGCAGTGTAAGCTATGATTTTCCCTCTAAGAACCATTTTAACTGTCTCCCATACACGGTTCCCTCTAAGCTGAGCAGGAGTCCTCCACCTACAGCCCTGCCAGTAGGAGGTGCTGTTTCACTATCACATTTTTCAATAGTGAAGGACAGACAAGCTCTGCAGGACTCCAGGGAACCTGCCTGTCTCACGTGTTTGAAAACATAATATTGAAGCACCCCCCTCCCCCCACTGGCAGCAATACAGATAGAGAACTCCCGCTCAGCTTAGATGGAACAGTGCTCCTATAGTGTGGTTGTTCCCAGAGAATTGGCATTTTCCTCAGACATGGGGATATTATAATTTCTTGTCATGTTTTCCTATGAAAAATTCCGTTTGATGTATGGTTGGGTTCAGACACCAAATATAATCTTGTCTGTCATACCAAATACTAAATTTTATGCCCACTGCATCATGGTCAGATAGAAAAGTTGACTCTATACTTGTCTGCTCAAGTTGTGGGAACAGTGATTCAAAGAATAAAATAGTCTAGATGAACGTATCCCTCATGCACATGAGAGTGGAAAGAGATATAACGCTCACCAAGCATTTATTACTTGCAATTGTTCCAGCATGTAATTCACCCTCTTATTAGAATGAGAAGTCATGAATGACCTAGCAGGTTTCAGTCAATAGCGGGATCAGCTGTCACATTAAAATCTCCTCCCATTATAATCTGGTATCCTTTGTACTGACCAAGCATCACCCCTTAGTATAATACTTATTTATTTATTAGGATTTATTTACTGCCTTTTTGAAGGCATTCATTCAAGGCGGTGTACAGTAAGAATAAATCAAACATGAGCAATAGACAACTACAGCAGTAAAAATATTCAAATAACAATACAAAGTACGGCATAATATACTAACTTACAATGTCAACACAATACGTAATTTAACATTTTAATTGACTGTTGGGCTCATTTTTGAAAGAGGACGCCTATCTTTCAACATAAATCAGAAGATGGACGTCCTTCTCCTAGGATCGTCCAAATCGGTATAACCGAAAGCCAATTTTGGACGTCCCCAACCGCTTTCCGTCGCAGAGATGGCCAAAGCTCAAGGGGGCGTGTCAGAGGCATAGCAAAGGTGGGACTTGGGCGTGCCTAACACTAGGACGTCCTTGACCCATAATCGAAAGTAACATGGACGTCCCTGACGAACACTTGGATGACTTTACCTGGTCGTGTTTTTCTTACGACCAAGGCACAAAAAGGTGCCCAAAATCACCAGATGACCACCGGAGAGAATCGTGGATGGCCTCCCCTTACTCCCCCAGTGGTCACTAACCCCCTCCCACCCTCAAAAACATCTTTAAAAATATTTTGTGCCAGCCTCTATGCCAGCCTCAGATGTCATACTCAGCTCCATCACAGCAGTATGCAGGTACCTGGAGCAGTTTTAGTGGGTGCAGTGCACTTCAGGCAGCGGACCCAGGCCCATCCCCCCCCCCACCTGTTATGTTTCTGGAGGAAACAGCGAGCTCTCCAAAACCCACCACAAACCCATTGTACCCACATCTAGGTGCCCCCCTTCACCCATAAGGGCTATGGTAATGTTGTATAGTTGTGGGTAGTGGGTTTTGGGGGGTCGGAGTTGGGGGGCTCAGCACACAAGATAAGAGAGCTATGTTCCTGGGAGCAATTTATAAAGTCCACTGCAGTGCCCCCTAGGGTGCCCGGCTGGTGTCCTGGCATGTCAGGGGGACCAGTGCACTACAAATGCTGTCTCCTCCCATGACCAAATGGCTTGCATTGTCATTTCTGAGATGGACGTCCTTGGTTTCCATTTTCGCTGAAAATCAGAAACAACTAAGTCTAGGGACGACCATCTCTAAGGACGACTAAATTTCAGGATTTTGGCGTTCCTGACCGTATTATCGAAACGAAAGATGGACATCCATCTTGTTTCGAAAATACGGGTTTCCATGCCCCTGGATGGAGACGTTTTGCGAGGATGTCCCTTTCGATTATGCCCCTCTGTGTAGTGTATAAGCAAAGATGGAACATATAGATAGGTAAGAGTGTAAGAAGAGTTAGAAAATAAGGTCACTAATTTAAAGAAAATTGCACTTGAGGTCAGAGATGGTTAAATGTTACTCAGCTAGGGCAGGAGTGGATAAACATGTCCTGCTGAAGTACGTGTAGCCCGAGTCACTCCTTGAGTGTGTGAGTGAGACTAACAAGTTAGTTACTACTTCCATGAGCGTTGCAGTGGGGTAAGATAGTGGGAGGGTGGGGGGGAGAGGAGACGGCTAGGATGGGTAGGAAGAGAAGTAGGTAATTGTTGTCACTTTTTATTAATGGAATACTGAGGTGGTAGGAGGTTTGGGGGGGTTGGACTGTTGATATATAAGACATGTTTGAAGTCTCTAATAGTTGAGGGAGGGGAGGTTTGGAGGGAGGGAAAGGGGGGAGGGGAGAAAATACCTTAAAACATTGATGGTGGTACTGTGTAAAATGGGAACTTTGAGACAAGAATGTGGTCAACACCAGTTTCGAGATGTATACAGTGGTGGAAATAAGTATTTGATCCCTTGCTGATTTTGTAAGTTTGCCCACTGACAAAGACATGAGCAGCCCATAATTGAAGGGTAGGTTATTGGTAACAGTGAGAGATAGCACATCACAAATTAAATCCGGAAAATCACATTGTGGAAAGTATATGAATTTATTTGCATTCTGCAGAGGGAAATAAGTATTTGATCCCCCACCAACCAGTAAGAGATCTGGCCCCTACAGACCAGGTAGATGCTCCAAATCAACTCGTTACCTGCATGACAGACAGCTGTCGGCAATGGTCACCTGTATGAAAGACACCTGTCCACAGACTCAGTGAATCAGTCAGACTCTAACCTCTACAAAATGGCCAAGAGCAAGGAGCTGTCTAAGGATGTCAGGGACAAGATCATACACCTGCACAAGGCTGGAATGGGCTACAAAACCATCAGTAAGACGCTGGGCGAGAAGGAGACAACTGTTGGTGCCATAGTAAGAAAATGGAAGAAGTACAAAATGACTGTCAATCGACAAAGATCTGGGGCTCCACGCAAAATCTCACCTCGTGGGGTATCCTTGATCATGAGGAAGGTTAGAAATCAGCCTACAACTACAAGGGGGGAACTTGTCAATGATCTCAAGGCAGCTGGGACCACTGTCACCACGAAAACCATTGGTAACACATTACGACATAACGGATTGCAATCCTGCAGTGCCCGCAAGGTCCCCCTGCTCCGGAAGGCACATGTGACGGCCCGTCTGAAGTTTGCCAGTGAACACCTGGATGATGCCGAGAGTGATTGGGAGAAGGTGCTGTGGTCAGATGAGACAAAAATTGAGCTCTTTGGCATGAACTCAACTCGCCGTGTTTGGAGGAAGAGAAATGCTGCCTATGACCCAAAGAACACCGTCCCCACTGTCAAGCATGGAGGTGGAAATGTTATGTTTTGGGGGTGTTTCTCTGCTAAGGGCACAGGACTACTTCACCGCATCAATGGGAGAATGGATGGGGCCATGTACCGTACAATTCTGAGTGACAACCTCCTTCCCTCCGCCAGGGCCTTAAAAATGGGTCGTGGCTGGGTCTTCCAGCACGACAATGACCCAAAACATACAGCCAAGGCAACAAAGGAGTGGCTCAGGAAGAAGCACATTAGGGTCATGGAGTGGCCTAGCCAGTCACCAGACCTTAATCCCATTGAAAACTTATGGAGGGAGCTGAAGCTGCGAGTTGCCAAGCGACAGCCCAGAACTCTTAATGATTTAGAGATGATCTGCAAAGAGGAGTGGACCAAAATTCCTCCTGACATGTGTGCAAACCTCATCATCAACTACAGAAGACGTCTGACCGCTGTGCTTGCCAACAAGGGTTTTGCCACCAAGTATTAGGTCTTGTTTGCCAGAGGGATTAAATACTTATTTCCCTCTGCAGAATGCAAATAAATTCATATACTTTCCACAATGTGATTTTCCGGATTTAATTTGTGATGTGCTATCTCTCACTGTTACCAATAACCTACCCTTCAATTATGGGCTGCTCATGTCTTTGTCAGTGGGCAAACTTACAAAATCAGCAAGGGATCAAATACTTATTTCCACCACTGTATGTATCTGTTTAATTCAATAAAAAATGTTGAAACATTAAAAAAAAAAAGCCTGGTTGAAGTGCCAAGCTTTCATCTGATTCCTGGAATCTAATAGCCATGGTCATAAACATTAAGAGCGTAAACACTGCAAAATAAAAATTATTACCCCCACAATTCCTAAGTCACAACCACATATTGCCCCTCAGTGTCATTCAGAATCTTATGTATGACCAGGGCCAAACTTTTCCTAATAAGGAATACCATCCCTCTCTGCCTACTAATAAACAAGGAAGCAATAACCTCTCCCACCCAAGACCTTCATATATCTTCAAATGCTCCCTTTCAGAAAGATGTGTTTCCTGCAAAAATACTCCGTCTGTATGATGCTGCTTCAAGAAAGTCAAAATGTTGGTAAGCTTAACAGGTAAGTGGATTCCAGCCACATTTAGTACTGGATTCAGTAAATGGCTCTGAAAATTAGGCACCGGAGAACTCAGCACTCTAACATTGTAAAAAAAAGCACTCCAGGATGTGTGCCCTTTATAGAATAGCGCCCAGCAGGGATTCCCATGCCCAGCTTTGAGCGCAAGGATTTATACCAGCTGGAACATGGTGTAAATCCTGTTGCACAAGTTGGGCGCAGATCCCTGGAATTCCATAACACTGTGTGCATCTTTTGAGAACATCCCTGATCCACCCATGCCCCTTCCATGGCCATGCTTTCTTTTGGGTTGCATGCTATGGGATTTGGATGTCCAGGCTTATAGAACAGTGTGCAGCCAGATGTGTGTGCCAATTAACAACAATAATTGATTGCTAGCATCCTATTATCAATGTTAATTGGCTCAGAAATCAATCAGGTTGCGCACACATCTCTGGATGGCACCCAAATTTGGGTGCAGATATTTGGCCACCTTTTATAGAATCTGGGGGTTAATGTGTAAAGTTAGACTTCACTCATGAGCAATTATAGATACTCCATGGAAAGAAATGCAAACCGAATTAGGGTGCAGTATCCCAGCCATCCCACCAGACCCCCAACAACTGATAATTAGGATCTGCCATTCTTTCAATATGATTGTATCAAATCAGAGATAGCACCTCCCTTCCCCCATCAGATATCTGACCCCCATGTTCCCACACATCCCCATGCATCACGCACAATCACTCAGTCCAACCTTACAATTTTGAATTCCCTTTCCTCTCTTTTGGCTCCCCCTCCTCTTCCCTCCAGCTTTCCTCTTGCGCATTCCCCATCCCACTATACCCTCCCCTCCTCTCCCCATCTGTACACACCCCATTTCAGTAGGGAACAGCCCTCGAACCCTCCCACCACCTGCAATCTGAAACTAAACATGACCAAGACTGAGCTTCTCATCTTTCCCCCTAAACCAACCTCTCCTCCCCCCTCCCCCATTCTCTATTTCTGTGGATAACACTCTCATCCTTCCTGTCTCATAGACTCGTAACCTTGGGGTCATCTTCGACTCCTCCCTCTCCTTCTCTGCACATATTCAGCAGACTGTTAAAACCTGTCGTTTCTTTCTGTATAATATCAGCAAAATTCGCCCTTTCCTTTCTTTGCACACTACCAGAACCCTCATCCACACTCTTATCACCTCTCCCTTAGACTATTGCAACTTGCTTCTCACAGGTCTCCCACTTAACCATCTCTCTCCTCTTCAATCTGTTCAAAATTCTGCTGCACGACTAATATTCCGCCAGTGTCATTATGCTCATATTAGCCCTCTCCTCAAGTCACTTCGCTGGCTTCCTATCCGTTTCCGCATACAGTTCAAACTCCTCTTATTGACCTATAAGTGCATTCACTCTGCAGCTCCTCAGTATGTCTCCACTCTGATCTCTCCCTACATTCCTCCCAGGGAACTCCGTTCACTGGGTAAATCTCGCTTATCTACACCCTTCTCCTCCACTGCTAACTCCAGACTCCGTTCCTTTTATCTTGCTGCACCTTATGCCTGGAATAGACTTCCTGAGCTAGTACGTCAAGCTCCATCTCTGGCAGTCTTCAAATCTAAGCTAAAAGCCCACCTTTTTGATGCAGCTTTTAACTCCTAACCCATATTCACTTGTTCAGAACCTTTATTTTATCATCCTCACTTTAATATTCCCTTATCTCTTGTTTGTCCTGTTTGTCTGTCTTAATTAGATTGTAAGCTCTGTCGAGCAGGGACTGTCTCTTCATGTTCAAGTGTACAGCGCTGCGTACATCTAGTAGCGCTTTAGAAATGATAAGTAGTAGTAGTATTCCAATGAAAAAAGTAAACATTTAAAACATGTGAGAACATCCTCCATAGTAAAAACAAACAAATCTTGAATAAAGAAACAGAATGGATGTTTATAATGTCAAATATATATATATATATATATATATATATATTGTTATTTTTGTTGTGTGTGTTTCTATTCTAATCTGGCAAGGACTGTAGATTGTTCACACCATAAATATTTAAATAAAATAAATAAATAAAAATTTTAAAAATTTACAAACGTGCTATATAAAGAGCGGTAGCCAATAGTAGATGGTGAACGCTAGACCAGAGTCAGCAGTTTAAGCATCCAGTAACCGCAAATATTCTAGATATATCTACATATATGGCCCTCCCGTGCATCAGCCAAAATGATTAATTATGATCATCATTAGAGTTGGTGTCACTTGATCAAGTCTGAAACTTAGGGAAGATGTAAATGAAGTCTGATATAAGCAGAAAAGCAAACGGATGCATAGCTCTGTACAAATACCAATCAATTTTAGATTGGTACCGATCCCAATGGCTAGTAGGTCCAGCCCTCGACTAGGTGATTTATTGTAGTCTTGTCACGGGGAGGGCAATAAGCTCTTTCACCCCACTGGGGCATAGTGACAAGGCTTCAGTGGAGAGAGTACATGAACTGAACCCAGTTAGCAACTAAAGTACCTGTTCCAAAATTAACGCCAAAGAGCACCAATGCAGCATGTCTCCCCCCACTCCTCACTCAGCTGGGATGGTTGCATAAGCAATGCCCCTGCTACTGGTAGTTTATCCAAGAAGGATTTCATCTCTTTGGAAGCTTCAATGATGTACAGCTTATTTCGGTACAAAAACCACAGTTTAGCAGGGTAGAGTAGAGCACTTCTTTTGTGCAATGCACTACAGTACAGGGTCACAGTATGCCTTTTGGCTGTTACTTGTAACCTTGGGGTCATCTTTGACTCCTCTCTCTCCTTCTCTGCTCACATTCAGCAGATTGCCAAAACCTGTCGTTTCTTTCCTATGAAGAGAGGCTGAGAAGGCTAGGGCTTTTCAGCTTGGAGAAGAGACGGCTGAGGGGAGATATGATAGAAGTGTATAAGATAATGAGTGGAATGGATCGGGTGGATGTGAAGCGACTGTTCACGCTATCCAAAAATACTAGGACTAGAGGGCATGAGTTGAAGCTACAGTGTGGTAAATTTAAAACGAATCGGAGAAAATTTTTCTTCACCCAACGTGTAATTAGACTCTGGAATTCGTTGCCGGAGAACGTGGTACGGGCGGTTAGCTTGACGGAGTTTAAAAAGGGGTTAGATAGATTCCTAAAGGACAAGTCCATAGACCGCTATTAAATGGACTTGGAAAAATTCCGCATATTTAGGTATAACTTGTCTGGAATGTTTTTACGTTTGGGGAACGTGCCAGGTGCCCTTGACCTGGATTGGCCACTGTCGGTGACAGGATGCTGGGCTAGATGGACCTTTGGTCTTTCCCAGTATGGCACTACTTATGTACTTATGTACTTATAACATCAGCAAATTCCGTCCCTTCATCTCTGAGCACTCTACCAGAACCCTTATCCACACTATTATCACCTCTCGTCTTGATTATTGTAACCTGCTTCTCACCGGCCTCCCTCTTAGCCATCTCTCTCCTCTTCAATCAGTCCAAAACTCTGCTGCGCGACTCATTTTCCGCCAAAGTCGCTATGCTCACATTAGCCCTCTCCTTAAGTCACTTCATTGGCTCCCTATCCATTTTCACATTCAATTCAAACTTCTCTTATTGACCTATAAGTGCATTCACTCTGCCACTCCCCAGTACCTCTCCACTCTTGTCTCTCCCTATGCCCCCCCTCAGGTACTCCGTTCTGTTGATAAATCTCTCTTATCTGTCCCCTTCTCCTCTACTGCTAATTCCAGACTCCGTTCCTTTTATCTTGCTGCACCTCACGCCTGGAAGAAACTTCCCAAGCCTGTACGTCTAGCCCTCTCTTTGGCCGTTTTCAAGTCTAAACTTAAAGCCCACCTCTTTACCACTGCTTTTGACTCCTAACCACTGCTCACCTGTCCCGTCTTTGTTCCTCACCTCTTTATTCCCTTACCCTTAATTGTTCTGTCTGTCTGCCTGTCTTATCTAGATTGTAAGCTCTTTGAGTAGGGACTGTCTTTTGTGTATGGTGTACAGCACTGCATATGCCTTGTAGCGCTATAGAAATGATAAGTAGTAGTAGTAGTACTTGTATGGAGTAGTCCTGAAACAATAAAATATGTGATCCATTGTACCCCAAGGATTTATGCTGCTGGTATTTCCTTAGTACCTATTCTTTGTCAACATTATTCAGTATTCTGAAAACGGTTCAGAGAGGTTTTCCATTCTCTTCACGTCTCACCACGATATGGGGTGTGTGTTCCACTGGCAACATCGGCACCTCATGTTCCAGGCCAAAGCCTTGGGAATCAGTTTTGAACATCCCTCTTAGTTCCTATTCAGGCACCGATTCTGGAAAGCTGATCATACGCAGGTTTGTCTGTCATCCTCAGTTCTCTTGGTCTTCTAGCTAGGTCCAGAATACTTTTATTTTGGGCTTCTAGAGCATCAAGGCAAACATCAGCGTGGTCTGTGCGATCCTCCACGTGCACTACTCTTTTTTTCTAACTGCTGCATTTGGATTATTTGGTGTTGCAGCACTCCTTTTATACCCTCATGTCATTTGATATGCTTGAAAATAACAAATAGTCTTGAGATGACTTTGTATGAAACACTGAGTTTCCAACAAGGTGGCAGTAGGCAGAAAATTAGTCTGCAAGTCTGTCCTAAGTTCAACGCAAAATTGTAATAGAATCTTGAAATACAGTAGACAAAAGAAGGAGGAGCAGTTTGATAACAGGGTTCCTATTTCCAAAAACGTGCCTGTTTTGTAAAGACCCTATAATTAACTTTTCACATAAAACATATTAAATTTTGACACCCACCAGACAGGACTTAACAAAGATCTGGGTTTTCTAGCCCATTATAAACCATAAAATTGTACTGCTTTGTAACCCTCCTGTCTCCATGCATATCTCCCTGCCCCTCATCCACCCAACTCTTCCTGTCTCTCACCTATCCACCCCCATCCTGTCAGACTGTCACTGAAATGCTTTGTTTCACTTATACTGTCATCTACCAACATTTGCTTATTTCCGATCTGACGAAGAAGGGCAACCTTTGAAAGCTAATCAAGAAATGTATTAACGTATGTCCAATAAAAAAAGGTATCATCTTATTTTCTTTTCCATGTTTTATTTTGTTTTATTTCTATTGATTACCTTTAAAAGTGGACTAACACAGCTACCACACCTCTCTACGAAAATAAGCCTGATAGCCTACTCGAGAGGGAGTAATTTCAAGGACATTCTGAGCCCAGCAGATGTGCCTTCATCATTCAGCCTTCATCACAAAAGAAGAATGACAAGCGAATCACTGGCCATTATAAATGTGGGACTTGTCAAATATGTAAAATAACCAAACTAAAACTTTCCACAACAAATCCACTAACCGAGTGATAGAATTAAGACATTTCACAAATTGTTTGTCTGATCATGTAATTTATTCCATCAGATGTCCTTGTTTCAAAACTTGCATTAGCATGACAACAAGACCATTGAAGGTAAGGATCCTTGAACATACATCCAATATCAGAAGAAAGGTCCTCAAAGAGCCCTTAGCTGAACATTGTATAGATTGCCATCATTCTTTTGACGACCTTGAATGCTTTGCTATTGACAAAGTAGAAGTTTTGAAAAGAGGAGGGAACCGTAAGTTGCTTTTACAACGGATGGAAGCTAAGTGAATTCCTTCAAAAAGGCGGTAAATACATCCTAATAAATAAATAAGTGGATCTTTAATCTTAAAACTATGGAACTGTGGGGTCTCAACAGCTCTGTCGATTGGCATGTTTTCTACTGATTTTTTCAGAGACTCCGATTTTTTTCATGATTATAAGCTCTAAGGGTATCTGCCCATTCCATGCTACCGGGTGGCTCCTTTAAGTAATCTTCAGGAGGAGCCTATTTAAACTCCGTTTTTTGGCATGTGACGCTGCAGCGCCATTTTTGATCAAAGGAATACATTGCTGCAAGCGAGTGAACCAGCTAATTGATTTGCTGACGATTTTGAATGCATTCTTTATAATGGTTTGAATGTTTATTTGATGCTTTCATCTCCATAGATTTATTCGTTTTGACATTCAGTTTCAGTTCTTGAAGAAGCCTTGTGGGGTGAAATGGTGGCCCCATTGAAAGATAATGTATTGCTGCTGAACGAAAGACATAAGCTAAGTGCTATCTAATATGAATAAAAGTCCTTTTGCTTATACAAGCTAATGAGAGATGTTAGTGAATGATTATTATAATGCACTTTATTTTTTTGTTCATTTTTTGTCACCCTAGGGGATTTTAATATGAATCCCACAGATCATTAGATTTTGCTTCATTTAAGTTAATCAGCATCCCAGCTGAAATAGATGTTAAAGTAATGATTCTAAAGAGACAGAGAAGAATAAAAGGACCATTTTACCAAGGTCTGTTAAATATTTAATGGCGGTTAACACTCGGAAACAGGCTACTGTCCAACCGTATTAACAGATTTAGCAGATTTAGCCTGTTACTATGTGTAAAACTGTGTGTGACAGAAGGGGGACACGGCTTGAGCAGACAGTGGGCATGGAAGCATTAGCCACCTGCTTTACACTTACCGTGTGCTAACTGGCAAATGCAGAATTAACACAGCAGCACTTAATGTCTCCTACAGGAAGCGGTAAGTGGTCCCGATTTAACTCTCAGCAGGTACCATGCACTAATGGGAACATTAATGCCCAACCTGCAATAAAAAATACTGAGAACACCTCTTCTTTTGCAGCGTTAGTTTTGGGCTTGCTGCACATTAAAATCCTGCGTTAAATCGTGTTAAGCCCAAAACTTAACACACCTTGGTAAAAGGATCTCAAAGATTGGTGATCAGTGGGGAATCATTCTGAATATCATCACCATACAGCTGGAAAGTGAAACCAAGGAATCTCACGATTATCAGTTAAGTAGGGCAAACAAATACTGAAAAGGAAGGAGATAGAAAGGAATCTTGGTGGACTTCACATTTTAGTCTTTTCAGAAGAAGAAAAATGCTCCTTCCATTTAACTCTTTGGCAGGAATCAGCCAAAAATGGTTTATTTATTATATGTATGCCCCACATTATCCCAAACTGGATCAGGTTCAATGTGGCTTACAAGCAATGAACAGCATTGACTAACCATAAAAGGTTACGATAACAGTAAGTATAGATTATTAAATCACACCAAAAGGCATAGATTATTACTATCAGAGAAGCGTTGAAGACAGATAATATCGCTAACAATTGAATCACAGTTTGTCATTATTAAAAGCAGTACTCATCTACTAGGAATCTAAGATGTTTAGGTAATAAATTCCATTTCTTAGGGTTTTGATAGGAAAAGCCTACAGTATGAATAGATTTTGTAGATAACTTTCTTACAAGGATAGTTAAGAGATAAGAAGTCTCTAGAAGTGGTTAGAGTATTTCATTTAGGCAGTTCAATAAGGTTTTGCATGTAAGAAGGAAACATACCATACAAGATCTGGTATACAAATACACATAATTTAAAGGTAATTCTGACCTTTAATGGAAGCCAATATAATTACAGAAGTAAAAGGGAGGCTTTCGAGTAATGTGGTACCCTGCAGAGCAAGCGGAAAGTGGTATTCTGTGCTGTTTGTAGCATCCAGCATAAATGGCATTGCAATAGTCAAAAACAACAAGGAGAGTCCAAATCTCCCGCAAAAACACACACGAAAACAACAAATCAAGCGGAATAGTCAAGCTTGGAAAGTATTAAGGATTGGGCCAATGTGCGGAATATTGAACAAGGGAAAAAGGCCTGATTCTTTTTAACTTCCATAGTGAGTTGAAGATAGAGGAGACTATTTTTGAAATTTGGAAGTCAAATGTCAAATGTTGATCGATGTATACTCCCCAAGTTGAAACAAGAATTACAGACACACCTAGGGCTTAACTATGTAAACCTTTGCAACAATATATGATGATCCACCATATCAAAGGCTGTGGACACTTCCAGGAGAATCAATCATGACTTCCCCTTATCTATAGTCTGCCTTATGTCATCAGTCAAGGCTGCAAGCATTGGCTTAGTCCTAAAACCTAATCAAAATTGAGATTGGCTTTATAAAATACCAGATTTTAGACCCCTGCCAATTGGAAAGGTGAAGAAAAGCAGTTTTTTTCATCCTCTTTCCTTAAGAAGCAGAGATTAGAGACTGGTGCACAATTAAGTAAATTTGGATTAAGGGGCAGTTTCTTTAAAATTTAGCAACTAATGTACTCTTTTAAAGCAGCTGGCAGAGATGTCTTGAAAAGAGTTACTAACGGCCCAACTAAATGGTAAGCTAAGCCATTGCCATTCTAGCACCCCAGGTCCTGGTACAAAGACTAGGGGACACTCGAGGAAGTTACATAGAAATACTTCTACAACAAATAGGAGGAAATATTTTTTCACTCAACGAATAGTTAAGCTCTGGAACTCTTTACCAGAGGAGGTGGTAACAGCAGTTAGCGTATCTGGGCTTAAAAAATGTTTGCACAAATTCCTGGAGGAAAAGTCCATAGTCGGCTATTGAGACAGACATGGGAAGCAACTGCTTGCCCTGGGATTAGTAGTATGGAGTGTTGCCACGATTTGGGTTTCTGCCAGGTACTTGTGACCTGGCTTGGCCACTGTTTGGAAAACAGGATACTGGGCTAGATGGACCACTGGTCTGACCAAGTATGGCCACTCTTATGTTCTTTTACAAAGGCGCGCTAGCGTTTGTAGCGTGTGCTAAAAATTAGCATGCGTGAAACGCTGGAGACACCCATAACAATATATGGGTGTCTCTAGCATTTAGCACACGCTAAAAATGCTAGCGCGCCTTTGTAAAACAAAAACCCTTAGAAAATAAAGGTGTGCAAAATTTAGAAGTTTTAAATTACACAAGAAACAAATACATAAATTATTTATGGAGGATCATAAAAACAGAAAGAGTTTGAGTGTATTACGGCTTCAAGGAGAAAATGTTTTAAAAAGAAATATAATGATACAGAGCTTATGTCGAGGGAGAGAGCCATAAAATGGTTCATAGACATACACAGACCTTCAGTGTTACCTATTTGTCTTTCCAAGTCCGCTGCTTCATCTGGAGTAGCGCGGGGAAGGACTCCAGGGTCGCTGAAACTAGTTCGCAGCAACGTCCCCATCACAAAAAAGAACAGAATCCCACCCACCACAGGAATAGCAGGTGTAATCTTCACTGCCAAATATGGACAACTGCAAGGAAAAAATGGGGAATGAAATGAGTACATGTTTCCATCTGATGAGTCACAATTTTGTGCAGAGCCTTCTGAAAGAACCACCTGCTTTTCTAGGATCAGTTTTATCCTTGCAATTAACTAATGGATTTTATTTACTCATTTTATTACATTTTTAAACGCAATTTCCTCAGGATTTAGAAGCTCCTGAACAATGCCAGACTGACATCACTAAAATCCAACATGGTCAGCAACAGACAGTTGAGTAGCAGAAAATGCTTGATAAAAGGTAAGATTTGCCAAGACAGGCCAGCAGCAGTGTTCTATAGAGCACAGCACATTCTCTCTGACAGTGGCCAATTAGGGTCAGCTGGAAATACTCAGTAGATCTTAATAAAGAAGGCCATTCCATAATGCTAACTCCTAGAAGTGGTGATCCCCAATGAATTGCTTAATAATTGTTACTGGGCTTGTCTTCTAGATGGGTTCAATACCGTTTAACCCTAACTATACTACTAACCCTTTTAATGACATTTTCTCCAAACTAAAAAGCCCCCTTATTTTTGTTGCCTTTCTCTAAATCGTTTCTACTTCTGCTAGAATGGGGGGGGGGAAGAAACAGAGCCATTAAGAAAATATTCTTAATTTTATTCTCTAGTCCTTTCTGAATCATTCCTAACATTTTGAGTGCTGCTACACACTGAGCTAAGGACTTCAATGTATTGTTCAGAAAGACTCCAAATATGGAAAACAGCAAAGGGGGGGGGGGGTTATAGTAGGGGCGCCTTTATAACACTATTTTCATGTGTATGTGCCCACAAGGCCTTTTATAAAATACTGATTGGCTTAAACGTACATGCTTTGTCACAAAGGCATATGAAGGATCTTTTAATAACGATTTGTGCATATTATTTGCCGCAAGGTCTATTTCACTCTTATGGGCAGTTAACATGTGCTAACTGTTAGTAAAAGACCCTCGTAATTTGACAGTAGGTGAAGCAGGGGCCACGGTCTGAGGGGAGCTCGCAAGTGCATGCACTGATTATAAACTGCTTTAATCAATGCAGGTACTTGAAAACATCACCTCCGCTCTCGAGCAGGTGTAATTTTTCCCCCTTCAGCTTTCTTGTATCAAACCTGCTTGCTTGTCATGTGATCTGTTGCAACAATGGCAAGGAATGTTCCAGAAATAATTACCATCAAAAAATGTAAACAGTGAAATTTACTCTGCGAGTAATGATATTAGTAAAAGAAAATATTAAGCTGCTCCCGTAGTGAAAACCCACAGTATATAATGCTTGAGACAACACTGAAAATGGAAAAATCAAAGGAAAAATACACACAAACCTGCCACAAGCACCCACCCCCATGCTACACCCAACATCAATTTTTTTAATATCCGTAACAAGATCTAAATCACTGTGCTTCTCAACATAGTCCTTGGGGAACACCCAGTCAGTCATGTTTTCAGGATATTCACACTGAATATGCATGAGATATATTACATATACTGGAGGCCATGCATACAGATCTCTCTCATATCAAGCACATTTATTTCATTTCATTTCATATCAAGCACATTTATTGGAAACCCAACTAGCTGGCTGTGCCATGAGGGCTGAGTTGAGAGCCACCAGCTTATGTTGACGTAGCAGACTTTTATGGATACCAAATCTACATATTTCTTTTTGTAGCCCAATGTAAAAGCATGATTCCTTATCTTCCTTCCAGGTCATGATCCAGGACTTAAGAAAATGAAAACTGAAGATGGCTAGGAAATGAGTGATCTAGCAGCAAGCAAGCAAATGTACACAGAAACTCCCTAATTCTATAAAAGTTGCCAAAATTTGCACATGCAAATTTGGGTGCACGCTCAATTTAATTGAATAATGAACTAATTTGTGCCAATAACTGTTTTTTAACCAGCAATTACTGGCACTAATTAGATTTAATTAGAACTTAGGTGCGGAACAAGGGCATTCCTAACATTTACACGAGTTGTTGTACAATATTGGGGATATGTGCCCAATTTAGGTGCGTGCATTTGCACCACGTTTCAGTTGGTGCAAATGGCCACACCTAAAGTTAGGCATGATCCCTGGGCATCTGTGCTATTCTACAAACCTCGCCTAAATTTAAGCTCAGCTTATAGAATAGTGTTTTTTTTCGTCGCCATATACAAAATGTCTCATGTATGCTAGATATCATAGAGCAAAAAGCAAAAAATAAAAATAAACTGAATCTTTATAAAGTTAAAAGAGCTAGACTAAGGTGGTCATTTTAGAAGGGCTATTCACATTTGAGACATGCAGAGACTCGTATTTAAACAATCAAAATCAGGGTACAAAAATCTTCCACAAAATGTCCAAGAGTACAAAAAGGTTGGAAAAAGAACGTTCCAGGATAAATCAGGAGGGAAAGAAGTCCAAGCTTCAAAAAACTTTATTCTTCAACAGTACATAAACAATGTTCCAACAGTCATTGACAATATAAAATCTGGGTCCTCCAAAGATGTCAACACACTAGACCCTACATGGGCCTTGTTTTGGCGCAAAGTCTTCCTCAGGGGTCACCAGATAAACAAATCTAAAAAACATCAGAATAAGATCCAAAGTATATTAAAAACAACTCGGTATAACAAAAACCACTGTAAAAAGCGTTACTCTGGCAGGATGCCAAACATAAACTGGTACTTAAACATTTAACTAGCACAAATATCTAAGTTCCTATTTTACAAAGCTGGGGTATGCACATCAAAAACCCAAGTGCATGCAAATGGAAAGGGGATGTGGTCTAGGCATGTTCTGGGTAGGACTAGGGCACGCCTAGAAGATAAATATTTATTCCCCACTTCAGAAGGGAAATAAATGTCAGTGTCCTAACAGTTCAATATCAGTATTAGGTTTTGGCAAACTGCTCCCAGTAGATTTGTCCCCCCATCAAAAGGCAAACTGGCAAGAGATACTGGTCCATGTGACAGCATCAGAAAAATACACATTTCTATTTCTAAACTGGCTACGATAAGAGTGTATGTGCTGGCACAAACATGTTTTATGTGCTGGTTCTCAACCCACTGACATCTGCTACCTTCCCCCCCCCCCCTAAAATGGATGTTTATGCCGCATGTACCTGGCACAAAAATGTACTTTTCTCCTGTATTTCAGAACAACCTCTACGTCACCAGATTCTGTTCTAAAATACAAGTGAAACTTGAGATGTCCTCACCTGGCTATCTCTATTCTGACTTCTGTGTCCTTTCTAAAATGAGTCTGCCCATGTATATGTTTACATGCCATTCCTGTGTATGTCTCTATAAAGACTTTAATTGCATCTATATTTATAAAGTACCAAGCGGTTGTTAATAAACATGTTAGAGGTAAAAAGCATCAGACCAATGTGCTCATTTTTAATTCACAAAGACAACTTTATATTTATATATTTTTTAAAATTGCTTTTCCATGGCATTATGGGGATATTTTATAAAGCACACTTTAATTTAATTTAGGCATTTATAATCCGCTTAACCATCAAGTTCAAGGCAGGGAACAATCACACATTATATAATGGTACTTTCTCTGTCCCTAGAGGGCTCACAATATAAGTTTTGTATCTGAGTCAGTGGAGGGTTAAGTGACTTGCCCAAGGTCACAAGGAGCTGCAGCGAGAGCTGAACCCAAGATGCCAGGATCGAAGCCCGGTAGACTAACCACTAGGCTAATCCTCCACAGGTAGAAAAAGACTCAGGGGTCCTTTTACTAAGCCGCGTAGGTGCCTAAGTGTGCCCAACATGCACCAATTCGGAACTACCGCCAGCTACCATGTGGCCCGGGCAGTAATTTAATTTTTACGCGTGTTTCTAGTGCGTGGCACTAACTGGCTGGTAATTGGCAGTGTACACATGCTTGACGATTACCACCCGGTTAACGCGTGAGACCTTACCGCTATGTCAATGGGTGGCAGTAAGGTCTCAGGCCCAAAATGATGGCACACCAATTTTAATTTTGATGCACGGTCATTTTCGGCCCCCTCAAAAAAGGGGGGACCTTTTTCTGAAGGTGCACTGAAAAATGGACATGCGTACATCCAATACACGCGTTTACACCAGCACAGTTGTTGACCACCCAGCTGAGATGTTGCAACAAAGACACCACTCGGTCCATGAGTGGCAGGCTTTCCTCATGGGACTTGGCCTAGATCAACCAATCATCCAGGTACGTGTGCACCCCGTGGGCCGAGCAAGCCAACATGGACCCCCCATTGCAAGCTGGGCAGGCAGTAAACGAGGCTGTTAAAAAGCAGCACCGGTACCTACTTTGCATTCGCTGCACTGAGGTTTTATTTTGTTTGTTGTTTTTAAACCAATGCTGTTGAAAAGAAGTGCCAGTGGTTTTTTTTTCTTACTGAACTGAAAGCCTCCTAATCAGTTGTTCCTGAGAATGAAAAGACAGACAAAGTCAAGGCAAAATAAAGAGCCTTAACTTTTTTTTTCTCTCTTTGGAAGAAATTCAGAGCCCACAGCACCTACCTACCATCTGCTGAAAAGACTGAAAAATACTGAGGTTTTCAGGGCTCCACAGCACCAAGCGTAAGCACTTCACAGTTTGTCTCAGTCTCTCCATCTGCTGGTAGGAGGGCATATACCCACTCGTAGGGAATGGTCTGGAGATGATGTTAAGAAAACACCAAACAGATTACAGATTTCCAACTGAAAAGCTATGATCTGTATGAATTGCCTTTAACAAAACCAAATACTTAGGCATCTTGCTTTCTCATCTTTATTATATATGTTCACTTCAAATACATTAAGAAAGGTTAAACGTCAAAACTGGCAAGGAAAGCAAAATGATGAACAACTGATCTAATAAACAATGGAGTACAAATAGCATAACAGAATCTTTCAGGCCATTAATACAAATTGTTTTCTCTAAGGCAGCTTCTCAAAGATGGTATCAGCTTACAGCAGCCAGAATTTCAGAAACACAGCATTTACTTGAAGTATGATCTAATGAAAGGAGCATAACTCTAAAAAAGGTAGTTACAAATTGATTAAACATCATCTACAGAGCATCAGCAAGCTACCAGGCTACTGAACGTGCTTCTCTTCTTTCCCAGAAGTAATTAAACACTTAAATCCTGAAATACTGCAAAATTAAAAATAGAAAATAAAGCAGAATAATTTAGGTATACAATAAACCAATTTCACAGGTGTGCATGGCTAAGACTGGTGTAGATGAGACATGATTTTTAGAGCTACTTAACCAGATTCAACGAGCTTGTTGAGATGAGGGACTTTATAAAAGGCACCTATAGAAATTCAAAACTGCACTAATTTTCGGGGCAATTCTATAAATTGGATCATCAGTTAAAGATGTCCTAATGCTATGTGCTTAGCACCAATTCTATGTGGCATCTTGGCACCAAGATTCCCTTATAGAATACTAGTAAAACAGGCCTGTTTCTGACACAAATGAAATGGGTGCTAGCAAGGTTTTCCTTGGAGTGTGTATGTTTCAGAGAGTATGTGTGAGATTGACTGTGAGAGAGAGAGAGAGAGAGAGAGAGAGACAAAGTGAATGTGCGAGTGTGTGTGTGTGTGTGACAGAGAGAGAGTGAGACTGCTGGATGTGAGTGTGTCTCCTCTGTCCCCCCTCCAGCCACTCCTCCACTTTAATCAGCATATATTAAATTCCCTCCATGTGCTACAGAAAAGCATCCTATATAATAAAACGCACCTCCAACGTTCTGAAGCCAAGAAAGTGAAGCCTTGAAGCATTCGTGCGCTCTGTAAGGCTCCATCTCCTCAATTGATGACACGTAGTTCCGGAACGTTGCAGGAATACTTGAAGGCTTCACTTTCTCAG
The DNA here is from genome assembly GCF_901765095.1 of Microcaecilia unicolor. NCBI lineage: Eukaryota > Metazoa > Chordata > Amphibia > Gymnophiona > Siphonopidae > Microcaecilia > Microcaecilia unicolor. The sequence goes on from NC_044033.1 coordinate 323,181,197, forward strand.
CTTCAGAACATTGGAGGTGCGTTTTATTATATAGGACTAGTTAAGTCAGCATTGGTGTGAGCATGTCAATGGCAGGCATGTTGATGCGCCTAGGTGCATGAAGTCACGTAAAAGAGACACATCTATGACCTGCCCATGCTCCACCCATATGTACACCTAGCAGTTAGGTGCTTTCTTTTAGAATAATGCCTAGTGCACATGGGTGCTTGACTGTCAAATAATGGCCAAGTCCAGAAAAAACACAGAAGAACAAAACTCCACACTTTGCAAGGCAGACAAAACATAGTAGAGACTACAAATGATTGATAGTACACTAATGTACTTTAATAAATGTCTTGAAGGAAACACATCGACTTGACACGGGCTGTTTCAGCTCATAGGCCTTCCTCAGGAGTGTGAAAGTTATTGATAACTTGTGTGTTCAGAACATGAAGAAAATATCAGCTACAATGCTAAAACAACCACTTCTAGTGCCAGTACCAGACTGTCACCAAATAGTGACAAAATCAAACAGATGTATGTCAATTAATGGTGCCTTTCACGTGCACCAGTTTATAGAACTGCCTCCCAAATCTGTGGCCTTCATAAGTGACTTTATAAAACAGACTCCTTTAATAATTTGCAAAAGCTCCCAAATGCTCTTGACAAATTTACATCTGCTGTGTGTATGTACTGTGTATATGTCCTTTTTAAACAAGAAAAATGGATTTTATTTCACATTTCACCTTTACTTGATATACCACATATAGTTAAAAAGAAAACATCTAAGCGGTTTACATTAAAGTAACAGGTTTGGGAAAAGAGAGGAAGAGGGGAACCAATGAGAGCCTATATTACAATGGAACGTTATAAGGAAATTGTATGGGTTTTAACTCATTCATATATGCCGATGATGTCACCATTTACATACCTTTTAACACCAATATCACACAAATACTGGCAAAGGTCAAAAAATGTCTGGACATTATGGAAAATTGGGCCACTATTTCAAACTCAAATTAATAGAGACAAAACCAAATTCTTGGTCCTATCAAGCCCGCAAAATCCCACAAGCTTACCAAAACTTCACAATTGACCAAAAATCATACAAAATCGAAACACAACTAGAAATACTAGGAATCATTCTTGATAAAAATCTAACTCTTGAAATTCAAGTATAGCTCACTCAAAGCAAAGCTGGTCTTCAAAGCTAGCACCTTTATTTTTAAAATACTTTTTGGCATGTCACCTAAGTACATGCTAGACCAGATCAAATTATTGCAAGAAATGCAAGCCCAGAAACCAGAAGCTATCTATTACTTCATCTTCCCAACTGCAGAAACATAACCTACAAGTCTATCTACATGGCTGGATTCAGCTACCTGGGATCCAAATGGTGGAATTCAATACCCAAGGTCACAAGAAACATTACAAACTATCTTCAGTTCAGAAAAGAAGTGAAGACCTACCTCTTCAAGAAATTCTACAGCTAACCACACACGCTGCCTTGTTAACTGCATCACTTCATTAGCCTAACTGTAAAATTGTAAGCCACTTTGAACTGAAACTTGTTTTTAGATAATAGTGGGATACAAGAATGAATGACTGACTATATAAATGGGATAGGAAGAGAATTAATTAACTTAGCCCAAGGCACAGGAGAGGGTGTAAAGATTCAGAAAAGCACATGTGAGGAAGTCATAGCGGGGTATAGTCACAAGCACAGCCTTAATGGCCTTCACAAATACATTGAAATCCATCCCTGCTTCACCCAAACTATGCCCCCAGGAATGCCCATATACAGATTGAGTAAAAAGTGTGCTTACCTGTATACTTGCATTTAGCTGTGAAATTTTATAAGAAGCGTTTTCCATGGAAGATGTCTTAAAAAGATTACGCTCTTAAAATAAAGAGTGATATGGCTGTATAAAGGTACAGCATTGCTTACCAAGGGATTTGAATTATTCTGATGAAACTGTGATTGGGACTGTGAGAACTGAGGGGTCCTATGAAGCAGGGGGAGGGAGGGCTGAATGAGCTTGATAGAACCAAGCTGTGCCTGATGTGGAGGAAATTTTATGTTCACCTTTAAGTGAAATGAGAATGTCATGAGCATCTGAAGGTGGATGGTGGTTCATTTTTATGGTGGTCTGCAAGGTGGTAAAGGGTGCTATCAGTACTGATCAGATCATCAGGAGCACACAGGGCCAGATCAGATGCATGGCAAAGCATATCCAGGTGCAAGCATCTGTGCACGGATTCAAACTGGAGACCTCAGAGTTGCAGTAAAGGGGACCTAGACATCATGAAAACATGAAAGAGGCTTTGGTGAAACACTAGTACATGCTGACTGTTCACAGGATCACTGTGGCCTGCATTAACAGTGCAGCCGTATTTTAGAAAGGATGAGGAATTTTAGAAAGGATGAGGAGGCATGGCCAGGGATTCAAAAGTCCAGGTCAGGACATGGAGAATTCCTACAATATTTTCCAAGAGGCTCAGCCAAACACAGAGCTAGAAGTCAGCTTGTGAAATACATCACAACTCCACTCTCAAATTACACCCCTCCCAGAAAATCGATACATGGCATATACCATCTTAGCAGCCCATGCACTTCTAAGCACGTATTTCACCATATGAGTTTACAGAAAGGATTTCTCTATATGTTAAAGCAGACTTCACACATAAAAATACCGTTATGAAATTATTCCTTTGAGGGATTTTTTTTCATAGTTACTTTTAGAGGTATGTTAAAGGTTGGGAAAAACTTAGGGCCCGTATATTTAAACAGTTTCCAAACAGACAGCTAAAATATATACTTTCAATTTTTCTGTCTTTGAATTTAGTGAGCCCTTAATTGAATATCTTGATGAAGACTCATGCTACCCCCCAGAAAATAAACAAATGAGATCCCAGCGCTTTCACATTTTGTTAGCATAACTGTACTACTATAGGGTCCTTTGATTATTTATGGTTGTATTTCTTGTAAGTGGGAGAACATTTTTTTACACAAATTCAGCAGAAAATTTAGCCCCCCCCCCTCTAATATTTAAATACCATGGTTAGCACAGGATTCAAACACCAACTGCCACATTTAAATCTACCCAGATATTCAGTGCCAGACAATAGAAGATCAGGGCTGAATATCTGGATATAGAGTGACAGCCTGAAACTATCCAGGTATCAGTGCTGAATAATCGGTGGTACCCAGATAACTTCTGGCTCTGCCCCTGGACCACCCCAGTACTACCCATATAGGACTAGATTCTATAAATGGCGCCTAAAAAAACTGGTGCCAAAAAACCCCATGCTTAGCGCTATTTTATTAACCTCACCTACAGTTAGGCACAATTTATAAAATATGCGTAACACCTGTCCCCGTGACTAAAATTTAGGTGCAACCATTTACACCAACTAAAACCTGGTGTAAATGCCCACGCCTCATTTAGGTGCAGATCAGGCGTATCCTATAACAATGCACATAATTTTTAAGAACACCCATGACCCGCCCATGACCCTCCCATGGCCACACCCCCTTTTGTGATCCCTGCATTAGAATTTACACGCTCCACATTACAGAATACGCTTAAAAGGTTGCGTGCATAAATTCTAATTAGTGCTGATAATTGATTTGTTAAGTGACCAATTATTGGCACCGATTAGCTTATTAAGCAATTAGGTTGCACATAGAAATTGTCTACGTGCACTTTAGTCGCCATTTATAGAATCTGAGGGACAGGGAGTAATTCTATAAAGAGCTGCCTAAATTTAAACATCAGGTATGTGCATAAATAACCATAATCTGGCTATCCCCTATTCTGTAAGTATGCAGATATCTGGGATATTTTGTAGGTGGGCGTTTACACAGGCGGAATCCGGGCAGGGCGCACACGTATAGTATTATGTAAGTTACACAGTAAGCTAGAAAGGCCTTTCTATAACTGGCTGCATAAGTGCATGGAAAAGTGGCAATTTTTGCACCTAAATGGACTACGTGCTATTTTATAAAGGCCCATTTCTGACACAAATGAAACGGGCGCTAGCAAGGTTTTCCTCGGAGTGTGTGCGTGAGAGTGACTGTGTGAGACAGAGAGAGTGAATGTGCGAGTGTGTGTGCGTGACAGAGAGAGAGTGAGACTGGTTGCGAGTGAGTCTGTGAGAGAGTGTGTGTGTGAGAATGAGAGTGTGTGCGACTGCGTATCTGAAACACAGTGAGTGTGAGAGAGAGAGAGAGTGTGTGTGAGACAGAGAGTGTGAGAGAGTATGTGTGTGATACATAGACTCTCTGTGAGCAGCCACCCATGTCCAGCGACCCTCCTCTCTCCCCTGCCCCCACTCCAGCCACCCATGTCCAGCAACTGTCCTCTCTCCCCTGCCCCCCTCCAGCCACCCATGTCCAGCGACCTTCCTCTCTCCCCTGCCCCTCTCCAGCCACCCATGTCCAGCGACTCTCCTCTCTCCCCTGCCTCCCCTCCTGCCACCCAGGTTGTCCAGCGAATGCTTCGGGGCAAGCAGGAAAGATCCCCAGTCTTGCCTGCCTGTCCGCTGCCGGTGCTGACCCTCCCCCATTGCCGGATCGCTCTTTAAAATGGCCGCCGAGACTTCCAGCGGCAGCCTCGCAAGAGTCTCGGTGGCCATTTTGAAGAGCGATCTGGCAGCGGGGGAGGGTCAGCGCCGGCAGCGGGCAGGCAGGCAAGACTTACCTGCCTGCCCTGAAGAATTCGCTGGGCAACCTGGGTGGCTAGAGGGGGGCAGGGGAGAGAGGCAACCTTGGGGGAGTGTGGAGGGGGAAGCAGTGGCTGCGGTGACCTCGGGGGGGGGGTGGAGGGGGGGAATGGTGGCGACCCTGGGGGGGGGGGTGGAGGGGCGAGCGTTGGTGACCTCGGGGGGGGTGGAGGGGGGAGCGATGGTGACCTTGGGGGGGGAGTGGAGGGGTGACTGGTGGTGGCGGTGATGACCTTGGGGAGGGGCGTGACGGCGAGGGCGGCAGGGGTGGGGCCTTGTGCTGCTGTTGTGCGGTTGGTCAGTGCTGCGTGTGACGTCAGCCTGATCTATGGAGCCTAGCAGACCAACTCCGAAGAAAGCCACGGACACAGGCAGCAAGATAGAACGTTGGAGGTGAGAATTATTATATAGGATATGTAAGTGCTATGGCATGGAGTATAGGAGGGGGCATGGATGTGTCTCCATAAGGCATGCAACTTACGCAATACTATGTTACGTGCGTTGCATGGAGAAGTTAGACACGGCCATTGATCTGGTGTAATTGGTCACACCTAAATTTCGGTGAACCAATGCAGGTTTGCACTAGTATTCCTTAGTGGAATTGGGGCAGCCCAGATGCTGTTATAGAATAAGTGCTCCCCGCACAGCACTGGGGTGCCCTATTAAAGAACTACCCCCTAGGTGTTTAGCTCCCAAATCTAGGCGCAAACATTTACACCAGCTCTATGGCTGACTTAAGTACTTACACTTACACATATGTGTGTATGTATCCAAGTATACTATACTAATATGCTATAAAGCAACAGTTATCAACCAGTGTTGCACGTGAGATGTGTCGCACACTGACGGCACACACACACAGAGCAGCGGCTCCAGTGGCATGCGGTCATTCTCTGTCGTCTTCTGCTCTCCAAGACTCCAGGACTTCTCCCTCTGCCCACCCCTTTGCAAGTTCAGTACCTTCCTTTATCCTCCCTCAGGTCTGTCCCACCCTGTCTTTCAAACCTCTCTATTATTCAAGCAGCAGCAGTGGTAACACGCTGCCTGGGCCAACCCGAAGCAATCTCTGCCGCAACCTGCCCTGCTGATGCAACTTCCTGTTTGCACATGGTTGGGAACTGGCTGCTGCTGCTGCTGGAAGAATAGAGAGGTTTAAAGGACAGGATGGAACAGATCTGAGAAAAGATAAGGAAAAGTACTTAACTTGCCAAGGAGTGGGATGGGGGGTCTCAGGAAGAGGTGCTGGACTCTTGTGGAGGGGGGGGGGGGGCTGAAGGAGAAGCACAGGACTCGTGTGGGGTGGGGGGGAGGGGGTGGACAGGTACTCCTTTACAGAACTGTTTCATAATACCAAGGTGGTCAGAAATGACATTCAGTGGCATCATCTAGATAAGACTGCTGAAAATTCAGGTACCGCCCTGGTGAATGGCACTTCTTTGGGAAGGAGCCACTCTTATCCGAGTTAAGTGCCACTCAGTACACAATTATTTCATTTCCATTAATGAAGCAGATTCAAATACCTGATTAAATATTTGTTACTAGCTACTAGATGTGTTAGCTAGCATTTGGAAAACAGAGCTTCCAACACTGACAGAATACACACAGCATGCAAAAAAAACAACTAACGTGTGATCTTACAGAGAAACTGGAACATTTTTTGAGCAGCCTGAATTCCCTTTAGACCAGTGTTCCCAAGTCCAATGCATACACTGCCTCCATTATATGCAAATCTCTTTCATGCATATTCATTGTGGATATCCTGAAAACCTGACTGGCAAGGGGTACTCCAGGACCAGACTTGGGAAACACTGCTTAAGACTATAGCAGCGGTTCATGATCTTTTTTGAGTCTTTGATTCCTTTGAGGATCCAATGAAAGCTATAGAAGTGACCTAATGATTAGAACATGGGCTGAGAACCAGGGAAGCCAGGGTTCAGTTCCTGCTTCTGCCGCTCCTGGTGACCTTGGGCAAGATACCATCTCCCACTGCCTCAGACTCCCACTCAGACTGTAAGCTTTTTGTGGCAGGGACATATACATGAATACTCCACTGCATAAGAGTAGTATTATTCATCCAAGAAATGCATATACACACACGGAGGGCCTGATAGCAGGCACTAACTCACACAGACCCTGAGGTAGCCCTGCCCTTTCCTCCAGCACGGTCTTCCCCTTACTCAGGTAACATGGACCAGTGCAGTGAGGCTGCAGCTCTTGGTGAGATGGGAATTACTAAAAGGTCCCACCGCTCATTTTCTCTCCTGTGGCTGCTCCTGCTGCATTTATGGCTCACATACCAAGTCCAATTTCCTTTTATTACATGGTAAAGATATGCTATTTCCTTACCCACCTATTATCAAGCATCTGCAAGTATTAAACAATATTATAACCACTAGCCTGGAATGAAAACAAAATCATGTAGGACACTTTCAAATTTAGGTTACTCGATGTAATCAAAAGAGGGATGCTTCCAATTATGAGAAGGTACATTTTCTTTTCATTCCTATCAATAGAAAACTACTGTAGACATTACAACAAGGTAACAATGATGACTGTGTGTTACCTGACATGTACAATAACATCCCATGCAAACACACACTTCTTTGGACTGAAAAATTTCTTAACATAAATTGACATTTAAGAAAACAATTTTTTTCACAAAGCCAATTTACAAAGTAAAAGGAAAGAAATCAAGTGAAAAAAAAATTACTTTTGGTACCTGGTTCAAGATTCCAGGTTAAGAACCCCTGAACTACACTAAATCCCAGCACAGGTTTTACAGTAATGCTGAATCATATAAACCCCATAGTAGGATGATTTATTGAAGTTCAGCCATATAGAGGGGATGATGTTTTGGATTAGATTTGAGCATTCTCTGCTGGGCACTAGGACTTAAATATTTTTTTTCAAGATACTGTTTCCTTTTTTGGGAAGGGTTTTTGTCATTTTTGATTTTCTGATTATTCTTGTATTTTTCCTTTTTGCTTATCATATATAAATGGAAGATTCTCTGTTAGTCTTACATTGATTTGTAGTGTTCAGATGAGCCCACGATGTGAGTGAAATGGTTAATTGTTCATTACTGATATGTTATGGGGATCATTTTCGAAACAGAAAAATACCTAAAACACGGCACAAAGCAGCAGATGGACATTTTCTTGTCCAAAACGTCCAAACTGCTATTTTTGAAACACATTTTTATGATGCTTATCTATGCAGTTCGTCGACAGTGCATCCAAATCACAAGGGGGCGGGATTTGGGCATTCCCAAAACTTGGATGTTTTTCTGCCATAATGGAACAAAGCAAAAATATCCAAGGCTAGAAATTAGACCATTTGGTCTAGACCTGTTTCAAATCACAACTAAGCCACAAAAAGGTGCCCTAAATGACGAGGTGACCACTGGAGGGATTAAAGTATGACCCCCCCTCCCCTTACTCCCCTAGTGGTCACTGACCCCCTCCCACCCCCCAAAGATGTGAAAGAAATAGTACACACCAGCCTCTATGACAGCATCAGATGTTATGGCCAGTCCTATTGGAGCAGCGAACAAACCCTGGAGTAGCCCAGAGGTCAGTGCAATCCACTGTAGAGAACGGAATCCAGGCCTATATCCCATTCTAACTGTTACGATTGTGGTGGAAAGTGTGAGCCGTCCAAAACCCACCAAAAATCTGGACTCGCATATAGGCGACACCTGCAGCAATAAGGGCTATTGTAGAGGTCTACATTTGGGTACACTAGGTTTTTGGTGGGCTTTGGAGGGTTCTCCATACAATATATGGGGGTAATGGTGAGATGTGCACCTTGGACCTTTTATGTGAAGTCCACAGCAGTCCCCCAAGGGTGCCCCATTGCTCTGCTGGGATGTCTGTATGGCCAGTCTACTAAGAATGCTGGACCCCAATACATCCTAATAGCTTGTTTTTGTGCTTTTTCCCTTGGACATTTCTTTGAAAATAGTCACAAAAGAAAAACACACTGAGCACGACAACCTCTACAAAACATATAGGAAATGGGCATTTTCGAAACAAAAAGATAGACATTTTTCAGGTTTGAAAATGGCTATGTTCGCCACTTGATTTTTGGTCATTTTCAGCAAAACATTCAAAATTGAATTTAGATGTCATATCAAAAATGTCCCTCTATATGTGAAAGCTGGGTCACTTAGGGTATAATTCTATATGGAGCAACCTAGATTTACACAGTGAGCTTGGCACAAATATTGATATTCAAATTTACATATGCATGTATATAACAATAACCTGGATATGCACTATTCTGTAAGCAACCTCCTATCTTCGACAGCATGTACTTTGCAAGTACGCATTCACATGGGCGGAGTTTGGGCAAAGCATAGGTGGAGCACAGAATTACATAAATACACTAACCTTGTGATATATGAAATGTGAAACACAGATCCTGAACTCAATTTCAAAAACCAATCGCTATAGTAATGGAGTCTGTATATGGATCCAATTGAACACACACAAAAAAAGGAAAGGAGAATGGAAAACAAAGTAAATAAATAACAGATGGGGTGTTTACATAATAAGGTCTACACATCTATATATATAAAACTCACCCTCAACGTTCTGAAGACAGTGATGTCTGTGAAGCCAAGCCCTGACTTCCTTCAAAAAGGTTTGAAGGTTCGTGGTGGTGAAGCCACCAAAATCGCTCCGGGCCCCGCCCTCGAGGGCGGAGCAATGGCAGAACAATGAAGGGGTTGGCAGGGAGGGAGGCAGGGAGGCGGGGGGGGGTGGGAAATCGCTCCGGACCCCGCCCTTGCGTCAAACGTCATGACGTTGAGGGCGGAGCAATGCCAGAACAATGAAGGGGTTGGCAGGCAGGGAGGGAGGGAGGCAGGGAGGGGGGTGTTGCCGACGAAAACCTTGATGGCAGAACAACAAAGGGGTTCACAGGGAGGGAGGCGGGGGGGTTGCGAAATCGCTCCGGGCCCCGCCCTCGCATCAAACGTCATGACGTTGAGGGCGGAGCAATGGCAGAACAACGAAGGGGTTGGGGGGGGTGTTGGCAACGAAAACCTTGCTAGCGCCCGTTTCATTTGCTCAGAAACGGGCCTCTTTTACTAGTTGTATATAAAGAAAAGTGTATATGAATGCCTTGAAGCATGAAAAATAATAAGAGGAGAGAAATGCAAGCAGAGGTGATACAATAACAAGTAAAAGGTAAGTAAAAAAAACAAAAAAAACGAGAGCCAAATGTATGTGTTGGAGTGCAAAGCAACTAAAAAAAAGAAAGAAAGAAAGAAAGAGAGAAGCACTACAGGGAACCAGGGGGGGAAAAAAAGGTGACTAAATACATAACTAAGGTAAGCATACTAAGAAAGAAGAGGGACTGCGTGTACACAGTAAGGTACAATAAACAAAAAGTGCTATCAAAAAGTGACCATGAATAAAAACTTGAGTATGTAAAATCAACAGCTACAGTGAGCATAAGATGGCTATATGGAGGGGGTATGGGACAAAAACACTAACGTAAACAAACAGAGGAACTAAAGAAGTAAATAGAAACCATGGATAGGGAGACCCATCTAAAAAACAAAAATCTGTGAGGTGGGAAATATGCAAACATGAACTGCACTATCATGGAAATAGGTCAAATTCAAAGATACCAACAGCAATAAACATAGCAAAAAGTGATCTGAAGTGCCCAATGTGAGTTAATCCAAACTAAGCACCCTGTTAAGTACATAAGCATCGCCATGCTGGGACAGACCAAGGGTCCATGGAGCCCAGCACCCTGTCACTGACAACAGCCAAAAGAACAAGCAATTTGTCCTGCCCATCTTAGAAATACTGTATTCCCTCATCTACTATAATAAAACTCACCCTCAACGTTTTGAGGACACTGACGTCAGTGAAGCCAAGCCCTGACTTCCTTCAAAAAGGTTCGAAGGTTCGTGGTGGTGAAGCCACCAAAATCGCTCCGGGCCCCACCCTCGAGGGCGGAGCAATAGCAGAACAACAAAGGGGTTGGCAGGGAGGGAGGCAGGGAGGCGGGGGGGAGGGTGGGAAATCGCTCCGGGCCCTGCCCTCGCGTCAAACGTCATGACGTTGGGGGCGGAGCAATGGCAGAACAACGAAGGGGTTGGCGAGGGAGGGAGGGGGGGTGTTGGCGACGAAAACCTTGCTAGCGCCCGTTTCATTTGCTCTGAAACGGGACTCTTTTACTAGTCCATTCAATAACATTCTATGGCTTTTTCCTCCAGGAAGCAGTCCAACCATTTTTTGAAGTCCGCTAAGTTAACCGCCTTAACCACCTTTTCCGGCAGCGAATTCCAGAGTTTAACTACGCATTGAGTGAAGAAAAATTTCCTCTGATTCGTTTTAAATTTACTACACTGCAGCTTCATCGCATGCCCCCTTCTCCTAGTATTTTTGGAAAGCGAAAACAGACGCTCCACATCGACCCGTTCCATTCCACTCATTATCTTATAGACCTCTATCATATCTCCCCTCAGCCGCCTTTTCTCCAAGCTGAAGAGCCCCAGCCTCTTCAGCCTATCCTGATAGGCTAAGCTGTGCTGTAAGCGCGCAAACGTTTTAGCACAAGCTAAAAATTAGTGCATGCTAACGCTAGAGACCATAGGAATATAATGGGTGTCTCTATCATTAGTGCGCGCTAATTTTTAGTATGCACTAAAAAGTTTGCACTATGGCGTGGCTTAGTAAACAGGGTCCTAAAAGAGTGTGGCGGGAAACCACAAAGTACAGAATCAAAAAAGAGGAGTAACTAAACAAACATATAAAAACAGAAGCAGAGCTCTGCCAAACCAACCTTTAAAACAACTGTTGAAGAAAACTCATCCAGTGAAGTGGTAGCAGTGGGGAGGATTGAAAGGAGCGAGCCCGCTAAGAAAGCGGGAGTAAATATACTGAAAAAAGGCGCAAAAGAAAAAGACACTGCGCTTGCGTGAGAAACACAGCGAGCCAAAAGAGCGGTGCACGCTGAGGGAAATGAACTGGCCAAGCAAAATGAAAGGAAAGGCATCTAATGAAACAAAACTAAATGAAATATAATTTAAAAAAGGAGAGAAGAAAGGAGTAAATTATGTATCTGAAATACGCAAACTAATAGTATGAACTCCCCCTCAAATCACAAGTCAGAAACCTTGGAATACCATTAGATTCAACACTTACACTGATTCCCCAAATCCAAGCAACCTTCAAGAGCTGCTTCTACTATATGCGACAGCTACGCTGCCTCGCTCCTTACTTCGAGAAGGTAAATCTTATCCCAGTTGTACATGCAATGATAACATCAAGACTGGACTACTGCAATGCAGTTATGGTCTGACTACAAAGGGCCTGCACCAGCTCCAGTTGATTCAGAATGCAGCAGCAAGACTCATAGAAGGTTGCAAGCGACATGACCACATCACACCACTTTTGCAAAAACTTCATTGGCTACCAGTATAATACAGGGCTAAATTTAAAACTCTATGTCTGATCTTCAAGGACCTGAAAAGAAATGGCCCCAAGTATCTGAAGAATAGGATGATCCACCACACACTGCTAAGGACACTAAGGTCCTCCCAAGGACGTTCACTAACTACACCCTCTCCAAAAGACATTACACGATGTGATACCCGCAAGCAAGCCTTCTCCCGAGTAGCCCCCACACTCTGGAATGCATTGCCTGAAAGGCTCCGCTTAACACAAGACTACCTCTACTTCAGGAAACAGGTGAAAGCTTGGCTCTTCAACCAGGCCTTTACTGGAAGAAGTGACTAACTCCTTAGTCTCACTCACACACACAAGGAGTACTCAGGCTGCATATACTGCAGTAGGACATGTTTATCTACTCTTACCCTTGCTGAGATAACATCTAACCATTTCTCTGACCTCACTGTCAACTTTCTTTAAATCAATCACCTTACTTTCTAACTCTTCCTACTTTCTTACCCTTCTATATGTTACATCTTTGCTTTACCCTTCGCTATCACTTATCACATATTGTGTTGACATTGTAAATAGTATACCATGCCATACTTTGTATTGTTTTGAATATTTTTACTGCTGTAATTGTCTATTGCTCATGTTTGATCTTTTCTTACTGTACACCGCCTTGAGTGAGTTTCTTCAAAAAGGCGGTAAATAAATCCTAATAAATAAATAAATAAAAATAATAAGGGCTAAAACGGAAGTCAAATAAAGAGCTGTTTAGAAATAAACTCAAAGATCTCAGGTAACACATCAGATGCAGATTAATGAATGTAAAATAAACAAGAGTCTATTGTGAAAAACAAAACAATATGGAAACATGAAAGTGTGGTAACATAAAAAATAAAAAGTAAAACTGGGAGACAGGCATACAGTGTAAAATACAAACTACCGTCTTTAGGCTAAAAGCAGAACATTAAAGTAATATATATGTATATAGAGAAAAATCTGGACTATGTACAGACAGATGATAAAGGATGGTGAATTAAATAATCCTTCATAGCAATCTATATAAATAAAATCCCCCTCAGACATTCTGAATCCCCCTCAGACGTTCTGAAGCTCACCTCACTCCAACTGTGGCTCCTGACCTAGGCTATTCGGACTCCCGCACTCAGTCACGCCCATCTGCGCCCTAGGCCACGCCCCATCTGGACATAAAAAGCACTCTCAACGTTCCATTGACCACTGACGTCAATGAAGCCAGTTCGTTTGTTCGAAGCTCTGTAGCAGCAGATGTGGGCCCCGCCCTCACGTCAAACGTAATGACGTTGAGGGCGGAGCACATTCAAGGAGCCAATCAGTAGCCGAAAGCAGGAGAGAGGACGGAACGACGAAGAGGAGGCGGGAGAGAGGGCGGAATGTGGAAGAGGAGGCGGTCCGGCAGCACTTCGACCTCACAAAAAGCTACCAGCCATGGAGGCGGAATAAGGGAAGGAAGAAATAACTGCACTCAGCGCCAAGGAGTAGCAGGCATGCCAAAAAAACCCCAACAAACCGGAGAGGGACGTGTAGCTCCGCCCTCACGTCACCATGTGATTACGTCGACGGCAGGGCGGAACAAACAGCGTCGCACATACACAACTTGGACGGAGATCCCGAGCCCCCCTCGGTAAGTGATGACGTCGACGTCGGGGCGGTAAAGAGAGCATCACACAAACACAACTTGCACCGAGATCCCGGAGCCACCCTCGGTAACCGACATCAACACACACAACCTAATCTCATAGCAACAGGGTCAACTCTGCCTGGGAGGGTATGCTGGCATGGAGGAGGAGGAAATCCGGGAAGGAAGTCAGAATGCTGGCATGGAGGAGGAGGACATTAGGGAAGGAAGACAGAACTGCTTAACAGAAGGAAAAGCAGGTGGGGAGGGAGGGGCACACACTCACTCAGTAGAGATGGGGAGGGGGAAGGCAATAGAGGGGAAAAGAGGGAGGAAACGGAGGGGGCCCAACAAAAGGGAAAAGTACGAATGGGGGGGTAATAACCAGACACTCTGTCAAACACACTGTAGCTCTCGGAAAACTCTGTCTCTGTCACTCACTGTGTCCAACATACGCACTCGCACACAGTCATTCTGAAACACACACACTCAAACACAGATACACAAGCACTCAATCTCTCTCTCTCTCAAACACAGTCACTCTCACACACACACTCACGAGGAAAACCTGGCTAGCGCCCGTTTCATTTGTTTCCGAAACGGGCCTTTTTTACTAGTATACAATAATTGGGAAAAAAAACACAAAATGACAGATGTAAGTGAGCATTCCAAAGAAAAAAGGGAGAGAGAGAGATGTACAGACAACTCAAATAGAAAATAAAGCAGAAAGGGATGGGAATGGGAACCCCAAAAAAACATCATGTATTGTAAAAACGGTGTGTAATCTACAGTGGTGGAAATAAGTATTTGATCCCTTGCTGATTTTGTAAGTTTGCCCACTGACAAAGACATGAGCAGCCCATAATTGAAGGGTAGGTTATTGGTAACAGTGAGAGATACTGTATGTTATGCCCAAATGATTTCCCTCTAAATGTTTTGTTTATTGTATTTTACCTCTGTAAGCTACTTGAGATTTTGTATCTGCTGGTTACAGTGAGTGGGTCTTATTTTCAGACCTTCTTTCATATCTGTGCAAATAATTAACCACCGCTGCCTGACTGATCTTTAGAAAAATGTGCTTTGAAAGAACCAGCCCACTGCTTCAAACCTTGCACTGGCTTCCTGTGCAGGCAAGGATACCTTTCAAGCTCTGTACACTAGAATACAGAATCATTTTCGGTCTGGGTCCAGAATACATGTCGAACCTAATAAACCTACCGCTATGCAACATACACACGGAAGCATGAAGCTTTCTCACACTTACTCCACTTCCCCAACTGCCGAGGTGTACGATACAAGACAGTTTGCTCATCAGGCTTCACCTACCTATGCACTAATAGCTGGAATGCACTCTGTAAAGCACTGAGGAGCCTAGATACCTGTACTTCATAAAGCACTGAGGAGCCTAGATACCTGATCTTTTGTAAACGACTCAAGGCTCACTTCTTCAAAAATCCTTCCATTAAGCTCCACTGTGAAACGACTATGAATAGTCACCACTCTTACTCAGCAAGGTCTCCTCCATCCCTTGCTTGGTCACGACTCCGCATTAGCTTCTGCTAATAGATCCACCTCCACAACCTGCCACCCTTCCCCTGTCCTTCATATTTCCTCCTGCCTCACTTCTTCCCCATCCCTCTTCAAGCCACTTCGATTCTATGTAATTCAGGTCCCCTATCTTATTGTATTTCTTAGTTCCATGTAAGCCACATTGAAACAACACAAATTGGAAAATGTGGGATAGTAATGCTGTAAATAAATAAATAAATAATAATCCGAAAGAGGGCATATTCAGTAGCATTTGGTTGCTGTAACTGCCTTCCCATCTGATGCTTGAGCACGGGACTAGCAATCTGGCGTTTGCCATGGAGCCAGAGAGGTTGGGTTTCTAATCTCTCCTCAGCGCGTCAAACGTTTCCTTTTTGGTGCCTTCCCTTTTTTGGGATGTTTTTCTCATATTTTTTTTTTCTTTATTACTTTTGTTCAATTCCTGATTTTTAAAATTATTTTTCATTTTTTCGGCTTCTGAGCCTTTTAGCCGGGAAGCATTGACCATGTTGGGTGCGGAATTACTCGAGCTCCCTGGGACATTGAGCTTTTTGACCTTGCGCCGGCCATTTTTCCCTCCATGTCAGCTAGGGTGCTGAGTGGCTTTAAGAAGTGTGCTCGATGCATAGGACCATTTCAGGCACAAACCCCCATAACTGGTGTGTTAATATCTTAGATCTGGAGCACTAGGACACACAGTGTGGCCTCTGTCTACACATACAAAAGAGAACACTTAAAGCCCACAGAGTCCAACGTGAAAAACCTTTTGGTTCTGCAACAGCATCAAACATGGCAGGGGATTTGGCATTAGATGTGGAACCTGTATCGGTATCAGGTGCACCGATATAACATTGAGAATGTCAGACATCGGAACTGTGACTGCATAAGGGCTCTACATCTTCCTTGTCAGCTCCACGTGCATCGATGGACTTGCAGCTTAAAAAAACCTAAGAAGCTTTACCATCATTCTCCCTCCAGGCACTCTGCCAACACCTCCCCTGCATCGACATCCTTGATGCACGGGAAGCATCCATGTCATATTGATGGCTCTCCTTCTCTACAGATTATTTCTCAATGAGAGCCTCTGAGGTCCTAGAGATGTCCTCGTTGCCGGAGAAAGTGGTGAAGGCGGTTAGCTTAGCAGAGTTTAAAAAGGGGTTGGACGGTTTCCTAAAGGACAAGTCCATAAACCGCTACTAAATGGACTTGGGAAAAATCCACAATTCCGGGAATAACATGTATAGAATGTTTGTACGTTGGGAAGCTTGCCACGTGCCCTTGGCCTGGATTGGCCGCTGTTGTGGACAGGATGCTGGGCTCGATGGACCCTTGGTCTTTTCCCAGTATGGCATTACTTATGTACTTATGTACACTTGCACAGGCTATACCTCAGGCACCGCTTTCTCAGCTGACATCGACACAGGAGGAAATTCAGACTATGCTCAAACAGGAGCTCTCAGGGCTGGTGCATATGCAGTTTATTCAGGCTTTTACAGGGTGCCTGCGGCAGCCTCAGCCCAGCCCAAGATGCATCAGAGAGACAGTCACAGGAGAGGTCCCGTACACTGGCTCAGCATCGACCATCAGGGACACCATGAACCCGAACAACGCATGCATCAACATCAATTGAGGAACTTCCCCAGCCTTGGAGACTCATCTGCCTCGACACTCTCTTATGTACAGCTGACGCTGTAGTTAACACACTCTTCCACACACTCTTCAACATAAGAGGATATTTCAGGAGTCCGACTCTGATCTCTCCTGGGAGTTGGATCAGGACCCACAGGACCTCCCAGCTGAGGAGTCCTATGGTATCCCATCTGATCCTTCTCCGCCGCCTGAGAGACATAAGTCTATCCAGAAAGTATAACCTTTCCTGGCTTACTCTGTGAGATGGCCCAAGCCATAGCTTTGAAATTAGAGACAGAGAAGGAACCTGTTCAGAGCTTTGTAAGAACATAAGAATAGCCATACTGGCTCAGACCAATGGTCCATCTAGCCCAGTATCCTGTTTTCAACAGTAGCCAATCCTGGTCACAAGTACCTGGCAGAAACCCAAATACTAGCAAGATTATCCAATTAGTAGCAAAATTGAGGTTGTAGATTATGACTCTCCTAGAGAGGGAATCACTGTTCCACTTCATACAGTCATGAAGAATACTCTGATCAAAAGCTGGGAGACTCCAATAACAGTTCAAGTTGCTCAAAAAAATTGATACAATTTACAGGGTAAAAAAATGCACTGGGTTTGAAAAAACTTAGTTACTCCATCATTTTGTAGTTGTGGAGTCTGCTTTAAAGTGTACTTGCAGTGTGAGATATCTTTTTTTTCTGCTCTTCCAGGTAGAGAAACTAGAACATTAGATTCTTTTGGCAGGAGAACATTTCGGGCCTCTATGCTAACCAACCGCATATTAGATTACCAACTTTATTCCATAATTTACTTAATGTCTCTAATACAAGTACTCTTTCCTTTTGCAGACTTCCTTCCTCCTGAAAATGCTGATGAGATCCTCAAAATTCACAGGAATCTTCTAGAGTGTCACAAATATCTAACAAGGCACGCCTTTGATGTCTTCTCATATTTCCAACTTGAGTAGCAATGAGATGTCGGTTCAGTTTCCGACCTTGAAGCTGCCATCCAGGAGTGTCTGGCAGATTTCCCTTGTTGGTGAGAACTTATTTGAGGACAAAGTCGAGGAATAACCAACCTAATAAAAAAGCATACAGATACTGATTAAAACTCTGTCCAGGCCACAACCTTCTGTTGCCTCTTCTGGAAGATTTTCAGGTTTTCGAAGCTCTAATTACTATACATCTAAATGTTGTACCCGTACTCCTCTTCCACCTCAAAGTACTGTGCCCCAGTGCTTACGTCCGAGGCAGCAGCGGGGACAGAAGTCACAGACCCCTTCTGAATCTAAACAACACTCCATTTTTTGACTCCTTCCTAGAAAGCATTGCCGCTGTCCAGTTGTCCATGCCAAGCAACCTACTAGTAAAAGGTGGACTAATCCTCTTTCAACGGAGGTGGCTTCTTGTAACCTCCGACCCTTGGGTGCTACAAATTATCCAGCACAGTTACACTCTGCATTGGGAAAAAAGACCTCCTAATCATCCCCCAAGAGAGACTCGTTTCAGCTCCTTCCAAAAGATAGCACTTTGTGAGGAGCTCTCTGCCTTTCTCCGGCAGAAAGCAATAGAACCTCGACGACTGGTTAATCAAGGCAGCCTCCTAAGAGGCAGCATGGACTTCAATTCTGTCCATCATTCGTTCCCTAGAACTCCTCAGGGTTGTGATAAATTACCCCAAATCACATCTTTGGCAAGTTCAGAACTTATAGTTCATTGGAGCTCTCCTGGCCACTACTCAGTGTTAAGCCTTCCTCCCTCAACCGAGAGCAAACAACATAATGCTTCTCTCCATCGAGATATCTAGATCCACCCAAGTATCTACATGTCATATGCTCTGCTTACTCAGCCACATGGCTTCAACAGTCTATGTAACACCATTGGCTCAGCTCCACTTCTGAATATCTCAGTGGGCTCTCTCCTGTCAGTGGTCTCAAGCCATGGGATTGCTCTCAGTTACTTCACAGCTACTCTGTTCTTTGCAGTAGTGGATGATTTCCCAGAATCTTACCCATGGATTTTCATTTCAGTCACTTACACATCACAAAGTCCTCACCACAGATCCTTCCCTGCTAGGTTTGGGGGGGAGGGGGGTTATCTTGTTGGTTTTCATGCACAAAGTTCTTGGTCCCCACAGGAAAAACTACATCATATCAATCTCCTGGAATTGCGAGCAGTCTAGACGCCCTCAAAACATTCCAAGACTGCATCCTCAATCAGATAGTTCTTGTTCACACAGACAACCAGGTTGCCATGTGTTACCTGAACAAACAGAGAGGAACAGGTTCTTATCACCTCTGTCAATAAGCAATCCAGATATAGACTTGGGCAGCCTCTTGAAATATCTTTATAAGAGCTCTTTATCTAGCTGGCAAACAGAATGCTGTGGCAGACAAATTGAGCAGAATCCTTCAGCCTCACGAATGGTCCTTCAGCCTCATGAATGGTCCCTCAGCATGCTTGTGGCTCATTGAATATTCCAACAGTGGGAGACCCCAGCGATAGACCTATTCACATCTCCTTAGAACCATAGGCGCCAACTCCGTGGGTGCTGTGGGTGCTCGAGCACCCCCAATATTTCACCCACCGGAAGTTCTCTTCGCCAGCCCAGAATTTTAAAAGTCCCTCCCTCCGAGGGAAGCAGCTCATAGGAATACACAAGTCTGGCCACACATCACTCAAGGGAAAAGGGAAGCCACTCATAAGAATACACAAGTCTGGCCACACATCACTCAAGGGAAAAGGGAAGCCACTCATAAGAATACACAAGGCTGTGCCACACGGCACTCAAGGATACAGGGAGGCCACTCATAAGAATATACAAGGCTGTGTCACACGGCACTTAAGGATAAAGGGAAACCACTCATAGGGATACACAAGTCAGTGCCACAGAGTCAAATAACAGACACTAGAGACAAAGGGAAAAGCAAGCAAACAGGGAAAGCTGCCTTTACATACACAAATCAGATAAGGAGCAATGCTCACAGGAAGCAGGAAACAAACAAAGCAGGCTAAAGGGAAGGGCTGCTTCTAATACACAAGTCAGAAAAAATGGGGGCTTATAAGAGCAAAATAACAAACACTGCAGTCAAAGGTTTAAAGCAAACAAAAGGAAAAAAACAAACAATGTTCTTACCAGAACTCAGCCAGCACCCACAGCCGGGAAGGGAAAGGGAAGGCAGGCAGGCAGAGACAGAGCAGACAGAGCACACACAGCTGTAGGGAAGCAAAGTAATCAAGGAAAGCAGCTGGCAACAACTAGCTGTCTGAACAGTAAAAGGTAACAAGGGAAACCACACAGGGAAACAGAACAGGCTACGCTGAAGAGCCTAGTTAACAAGGAAGTAATCCATTCAGGTTCAAACCAGAACCACACACATACAGAAAAACAGAACAGGGCTTTGCTTGGGAGCAAAATTAACAGGCAAATAATCCATACAGGTTCAAACCAAAACCACACACACAGGGCTCAAGGCTGTGCCCAGAGGCACAGCTAAGAAGACCTCCAGTTCCTACAGCATCAAACAGTACAACAAGAAAAGGGAAAAATAGACCTGTTGCAAAGGCAACGCAGGAAAGCTCTCTGGGTCCTTATAAAGGAGTAGGCTGATGATGTCACAAAAAGCAAATGAAGCAGAAGCAGGGAGACCAAAGCGAGGCTTGGCTTCAGGGACACCAAAGCGAGGCGTGGCTAACAAGAAGAACAACAGCCAGAAAAAAGGCAGACTGGAGAGGTCACAGAGCTAGATATAGAGAAACAGTAGGTCTGGACATAAGGGCACGGCCATGACACCTTCCTCCATCCAGACCCTTGCTCTCTGGCCCCGACAGCTAGACTTACATTCCTTAAATCTTTCAGATGGTGTCTCTTGGATGCTCCTAGCCTCTAGGAAACCTTCTGTGCAGAAATGCTATCGTTTCAAATGGAGAAGAGTTTCCATCTGGTGTACAGCCAGAGCACTTGACTCTGCTAAGTGCTCTCTTCCTACCTGTGTGGAGTACCTTTTCCATCTTTCTGATTCTGGCCTCAACACTAACTCAGTCAGAGTACACCGGAGTGCCATTAGCGCTTTTCACTCTAGGGTTTATAATATGCCAGTTTCCATTCATCACTTGATAGATTCATGAAAGGTTTATTTCATACCAAACTCCTGTCAAACTACCTCCGGTAGCATGGGATCTCTATGTCATCCTTGCAGCTCTCATGAAACCTCCATTTGAACCTCTCCATTCCTGTTCTCTAAAGTTCCTTGTGTATAAAGTATTGTTCTTAGTAGCACTTACTTCTGCCAGGAGAATAAGCAAACTTCAAGCCCTGGTGGCAGACTCATGACAGAGTTAATAACATAGTAAATGACGGCAGATAAAGACCTGAACGGTCCAGCCAGTCTGCCCAACAAGATAAACTCATTTTACATGGTATGTGATACTTTATATGTATACCTGAGTTTGATTTATCCTTGCCGTTCGTAGGGCACAGACTGTAGAAGTCCGCCCAGCATTGTTGTTGTACTAAAAGTTCTGAAGCTAACATTGTAGCCCCTTAAAATTTACACTCCAGCCCACTGATATCTGTTCAGTTATGATCAGGGCGTAGACCGTAGAAGTCTGCCCAGCAGTGGTTTTGCTTCCCAATTACTGGCGTTGCCACCCAATCTCCGCTAAGATTCCGTAGATCCATTCCTTCTAAACAGGATTCCTTTGTGTTTATCCCACGGCTGTTTGAATTCCATTACCGTTTTCATCTCCACCACCTCCTGCGGGAGGGCATTCCATGTATCTACCACCCTTTCCGTGAAAAAGTACTTCCTGACATTACTCCTGAGTCTGACTCCCTTCAACCTCAATTCATGTCCTCTAGTTCTATCACCTTCCCATTTCCAGAAAAATTTTGTTTGCGTATTAATACCTTTCCAATGCCAAGCAACCTACCGGTAAAAGGCATACATGTTTAGGTCGATAAATCTCTCCTTGTATGGTCAAACCCATACTATTTTTGTAGCTTTTCTTTGCACCGCTTCCAGTCTTTTTACATCTTAATCAAGATACGGCCTCCAAAACTGAACACAACTGGTATGAATTAGTAAATGCAATTTTATAAGCCATACCAGATAGAATGAGTTGAACCCTAATAAGAAATATTAAATCATAAGGTTTGGGGCATAATGGCCACTGGGTGGGAATCTAATCTGGATTGACAGAGGAGCGGATAAAAGAGCTAATGTCCAGTGACAGACTTTTTGCCACACCAGAGGACAGTTTGATCACAGATTGGTCACAGATACAAAAGTTAAATCAAGTGTTAATTCAAAATGAATATTATTAAATGACTTTAATAGAACATTGCCACGCTTTAAGGATCCCAAGAGGATTAAGGCTTTACAAGGAGCCACGTTTTCTGGATGATCCGGATTATGTTGCATGATGGAATGAGGTGCTTTCATGTTGTTCCTTGAACCTCATGCTACTGACAGTGGATAAACTAAAAAAATTGATTAGGGAACAATAAGATGAGTTAACCACAGTAAAAAAAAAAAAACCCTTTAAAACAGCATTGTCTACACAAATATTTGAACAGCAAGCTCAACAACATGGAGCAGAATTCTAGGCAGGATAGCCAGTTTGGACAAACAGTTGTTGAAATTTTGTTTACTACTTGAATGCCAACTCCATCCTACGGCTTTTTATTTCTGCCAGGCTCACTTTCTCCTTAGTTGCCAAGATTATAATTACATTTGTGAATCTGGTAGCTAGTGGATTCCACATGTGAGAATAGCATGCTTGTTTGTCCTCAGAGAAAGCAAAGTTACTTACCTATGGCAGGTGGTCTCCGAGGACAGCATGCATATATTCTCACATCTCTCCTGCCTACCCTTGGAGTTGTCGTCTTAGCTTTAGTATTAAACTGCTGGTCCTGCACTTGAGTGTCAGGTGGGAAAGCACCCATGCATGCACGGTGGGGGCACTGCCTCAAAGTTTTAAAGTGACAGTGCACTATAGCAGTGTCTTCACCAGGCTTCATGGATGACATCACCCACATATCTATTATAATAAAACTCACCCTCAATGTTCTGAAGACAACGTTCTGAAGTCACTCAGTCACTCACTGAAGGGTTCATAGATTCATGGTGGTGAAGCCACAACACTGACCATGTCTCTCTGCCCCGCCCTCGCATGACGGACCAATCAGAAAAAACACCCTCAACATTCTGAAACACAAAGGACCATCACAACACCGTTCCCAGACAACACTAGGCAACGTAAGACGGACCAATCAGAGGAAACTACGTGACAATAAGGGAGGAGCATTCCCCAGCAGAATGGCTCATTATCTGTGCAGCACGGAGAGCACAGAACCACCGCTGGAACGAGAGAAGAATATTCCTGCTGTGGGTATGTGCAAAAATAGACCGGGGGATGGGGGGGGGGGAGAAATTTTTAAATGCCTAATGCCAGTACTGAAGAGTGCTAGAGGGCTTATAGCACAGACTATATTTGGGATCGCTTGACATGGAGTCAGAGGAGCCAGAAAACGTGCCCGTCACCATCTGGGACGTGGGCGAACAGGACAAGCTGCGGCCCAGCTGGAAGGATTACCCGCGACCCAGCC
The DNA here is from genome assembly GCF_901765095.1 of Microcaecilia unicolor. Taxonomy (NCBI): domain Eukaryota; kingdom Metazoa; phylum Chordata; class Amphibia; order Gymnophiona; family Siphonopidae; genus Microcaecilia; species Microcaecilia unicolor. Next base: position 323,204,766 of record NC_044033.1, read on the forward strand.
AGCAGCAAACAGCAACCAAGGAAGGGGGAGGAGTACTCCTTCCCTGCCTAGGAATCGCTGGAGACTGGCTGCCAAACTAACGAAACAACCGCACACCGACGCACCACCTCCATCATTCGAAAGGCATCCACTCTTTCTTCAACAGAAATGCAAACTAATAATACAAAACAAACAAAGAATACATGGTTTCTCAGGCGGCTGCAGGTAACTTCCGACCCCCTTCCTCTTCCCCTTTTGCCGAAGCGGCCAAGGACGTGCCCAACCATCCCCAGCCTCAGGCAAGCTGTCTCCCACCTCGGGGATTCCCCGAGCACCCGGAAAAAGACGGCGCTGATTCCTGCAGCGCATAAATGTTCCAGCATTCCCCTGCAGCCGGCCTGAAATGGACCAAACATACCGGATCACCCCCCCGACGGCCCGAGACCGTGCTCTTCTCCCTTCCGCCAACTAAAAACAACCATCCCCGTCCTCAGGCAAGCCGTCACCCACCTCCAGGATGCCCAGAACCCCAGCCCAATGGAAAAAGATGGCGCTGCTTCCAACAGCACTTTTCTCTTCCAGTATTCCCCTACAGCAGCCCTGAAACGGCCAAAAAATACCGACAGACAAAGAACGTGCTCCTCTACCTTCCGCCCATCTAAAACAACACTGCTGCCTCAGCACAACACCAAAAAAAAAAACATGGAAAAAAAAAAACAACACTCAACAAAGGCTGACCCCCCCTACAACCACATTTACATTTCACCAACAGAAAGACCCCCCTCCACAAACCTCCTTGACAGACAAAACCACACACACACAATACAACAGAAACACACCCTCAAAGCCACACACCAATCCAACCCACTTTGCCAGGACAGCACAGCACATCCCCCAACCCCCAAGCAAAAAACAAAACAAAAAAAGACACACATCAACAACCTGCACATACACCGCACCCTCACACACACACACACACACACACAAAATAACTCTGTGACACATACACACACACACAAAAAAAACCACATGCTAGCGCCCATTTCATTGGTTTCGGAAACGGGCCTTTTTTACTAGTGAGAATATATGCTTGCTGTCCTTGGAGAACACTTGCTACAGGTAAGTAACTTAGCTTTTTCTGAATACTATTTGCTTTTTGTCCTTCTCTCATATGCTTTATTATTCTCTCTGATCTCTTCCCTTTGCTGGTTTACCTGATACACATTTGAAGTCATTTTGATACTCCTGTCTACATTTTCTGTGTACCTCTTATACCTCCATAAGTGGGTTTTTCAACTAGTTGCTTCAGAAATTCCTCTGGCTAAGATTCCAGGTTTTCTCTCGGGTTGTTCTGGAACTTTCAGCAACAGCATTAATTGTAAATCCAGATTGTTCAGGAAACCTTTAATACAGCAAAGAGTGGAGGAGCCAGGCAGGCAAGAATAATTGTAAAACAACAGAACTCACTGAACCATTACCAAAACGGCACAGCCTCTGCAACTAATGGCAACGAAAGTGGCACAATGGAACATGGAAAACAAACAGATAGGCAATAACCAATTAGGCAATTCAGAATACAGCTACAACTCCGTGGAGCTGTAATTTAAACACTCTTCATATTGCAGCCTGCTAGAACAAAGCTTAGTCTTGCCTCATTTCACTGTTTTGTGATAACATGTTTGGCACGCTGACAAAATAACAGAAACAGATGGTCTGAAGCTAGGGAGAACTTTAATGTGCTGCACTCATAATAGATCAGTTGTCAAATGATGTGTCCAGTTTTCAAAGTCACATACCTAAATGGAGTTCCAGTGCAGCATGAACTTTATTGAAGTATCCAAAATAGGGTTCATGCTGCCCTGGAGCCTCAGTCTCCTCAGTATCATATTCTTAGTTGTTCCCACTTTCTCTGTGGGTAGAGAGTGACCAAAACTATTTTTTTGGTGTGGCCAAAATTTGCCGTTCGGTTTTGACTGAAACCAAAGCCAAAATTGAAACTGGCCCCACCCCAAACCATAGCAACCTCCACTCCTTCCTTCCCCCTCCCAAACAGAGTCTCCACTCCCTTCCCCATCCTAGACCCCCCCCTTAGGCCCTAGACTCCCACGTAGTCTAATCGAATAGTTGGGGCGGGAGCAATCCTAATTGTTCCTGTCCATACCAGATCCAGTCTCATAAAGGCTGCCACAGCCTCGAGCAGCAGCAGCCTCATGACACTGCTGAGGAAGGTTGTGTCTGCCATTTTGACAGTGGAGACAACGTGGACAGGAGCAGCTAGGATCGCTCCTGCCCCAACTATGCCACTAGACCACCCGGGAGTCTGTAGGATTGGGGGGGGGGGTCCCTTCCTGTGGGTCCAAGGTGAGGGGGTAGGAGGAGAGAAGGAGGGGTTAATCCTGCTTCTGTTTGTGTAGCAGTGCACGTACATTCTTCGAATGGATGCAAGCGTAAATTCTAATTGTTGCAGATTAGCATTACTAATTGATTATTAGCACCCAATTAGTGCTAATTGGTTCATTATTCAATTAAACTGCATGTGGAAATTGGGCACACGCCCAATTTCCCACACGCAGTTTTGAGCACCATATAAAGAATCTGGTGGATAGAGGGCAATTCTATAAAGGGGCACCTGTTTGAGCCTATTCTGTAAAGGAAAATAGGCATCTACTTTCCTTTATACAATACAAATGTGACCAGCTATATACAAGCAGGAAAGAGTAGGGATGCACGAATAGCCTTCCAATCCTACCAAAGAGACGCATTTATACGTGCATGTTTTCAGGCACACGCACATAGGCCAGCCATAGAGCTGGTGTAAATGCTGATGTCTAAATTCAGGTGATATATGCATAACTTATAGTGAGTTACATGCGTAAATGGGCACCTTGCCTAGAAACTACCCCTTTGAAACTCTGTGGAAGATATGCATGTACTTACAGAATCATGCTGAGCTAGATTATTGTCATTTATGCTCATACACATTCACACACACAAACGTCACCTAACTTTAGGTGGCTCCTTATTGAATATCCCTGATAGTGGCTGAATGTCACTGCTGTGCATATAATCATTGGTTGTGATTGATTTCCAGGTACATTCTGTGCCTCCACTTATCCATGTAATGGCATTGAATATGCACTTCCTATTTAACCCATTAGTGCCCAAGGTTCCCATATGGGATTTTATTATGGGAACATTAGGCACTAATGGGTTAAACACTGGTCCTGACCTTTGCCATTCAAATTGATTATGTCATTTTCTTCCTTCAGGAAAAGCCTTTGTTCAAATGGTCACTTAAAGGTAAATTACCCAGCTGTTGATGGTATTAAATACAAATGTGTCCATTCTCTAAAGATCCATTTACCAATCTGCAAAGATTTGGAACGTTTTGCCAACAGAAATTAGGCTGGAGACAGACAGTGAAATATTTAAGAAAAGTTTTAAAACTTTTCTATGTAAGTGATAGTTTAATAATTAAATTTTTAACTGTAAGTGGTTATATATATTTCTGGTTATGTATGTGCCCAATATTTAACTTGAGTTGGATTATCTTATTGTGATCCACAGAAAATAAGTAAATGTGGAATATAAACTGAGATGTAGCCTTGAGTATTGCGTTCAGTTCTGGTCGCCGTATCTCAAAACAGATTTAGCGGAATTAGAAAAGGTTCAAAGAAGAGCGATTAGAATGATAAAGGGGATGGAACTCCTTTCATATGAGGAAAGGCTAAAGAGATTAGAGCTCTTCAGATTGGAAAAGAGGCGGATAAGGGGAGATATGATTGAGGTCTACAAAATCCTGAGTGGTGTAGAACGAGTAGAAGTACATCGATTTTTTACTCATTCCGAAAGTACAAAGTCTAGGGGACACTTGAGGAGGTTACATGGAAATACTTTTAAAACAAATAGGAGCGACGATTCTGGGAGGTTTGGGAACCATATGTGCAGGCCCTGTCTAGCAGAGCTCGTAGTTTATTGATGAATACTCTCACGCTGTACCCTGGGGATATGGGGAGGGGGTGAAGGGGTATAAGATCATTCTGTAGGGGAGGATCATATGGATATGGGAGGGAGGAAGGGGGGGAAGGGGGAAGAGTGCTCCAAGTTGGAACGATCTGTGTTAGGTGGTTACATTTGTATTGGTGAGGTTAGCCTCACATTGAAGTGCTGATGTATACATGCTAACTTTACATGGGTGATATTTTCAATGGACAAAGAGGAAAGGAATTGATAAATAATCGGGGAGGGGGGGAAATTAAAAAGGTATTGACGTTATGGAACTGTTAAAAGATTGTTATTGTTTTATGATGACACTGTATATGTGCTTTCGTATTGGCTGTATTGTTTTCGTCAATAAAATAGATTTTAAAATAGTTGAAGGCAGGGGCGTAGCCAGACTTGCGTGGGAGGGGGGTCCACAGTTCGAGGGGAGGGGGCACATTTTAGCCCCCCCTGCCGCCGCCCCCCTCCCGCCGCCATTGTCGCCCCCCCCGTCTCTGCCGACCCCCCTCCCGCCGCCGCCTACCTTCCGTTTTGCTGGCGGGGGACCCCACTCCCAGCCAGCCGACGTCCTCTCCCGTAGAACGCAGCGGCACTGGCAGAGAAAAGTCTTCTTCCTTGCATGCTGACGTCCTGTACGTGCAGGACGTCAGACTTAGAGAAGGCATGCAAGGAAGAAGACTTTTCTATGCCAGTGCCGCTGCGTTCTACGGGAGAGGACGTCGGCTGGCGGGGAGTGGGGTCCCCCGCCAGCAAAACGGAAGGTAGGTGGCAGCGGGGGTGGGTTCGCCGGGAGGGGGGTCCCCACTGAAATCTACGGGGGCCCAGGCCCCACGTAGCTACGCCACTGGTTGAACGGGGAGGGTTAAAATGTAAAAGTTTGATGACTATCAATAAGGATGTGTACCAGTGGTGTTCATGTCAAACATGCTATTACTGTGTTATAGTAAAGTTGTATTTTCTGATTTGTCATCAATAAAAACCATTGAAACATAAAATAAATAGGAGGAACAATTTTTTCACTCAACGAATAGTTAAGCTCTGGAACTCTTTGCCAGGGGATGTGGTAACAGCAGTTAGCATATCTGGGTTTAAAAAAGGTTTGGACAAATTCCTGGAGGAAAAGTCCATAGTCTGCTATTGAGACAGACATGGGAAGCAACTGCTAGCCCTGGGATTTGTAGTATGGAGTGTTGCCACAATTTGGGTTTCTGCCAGGTACTTGTGACCTGGCTTTTGCACTGTTTGGAAAACAGGATACTGGGCTAGATGGACCATTGGTCTGACCCAGTATGGCTACTCTTATGTTCTTATGTAACCTTGGATATTGTGGACTTGCTACGCTGACTTTAGTCTAATGGCAGCAGGGTGGTTTACAAAACTAAAAGGACCTACAAGGTTTAAATAGGTCAGTGAGCAAAGTAGAAGGGGAGAGAGAGGATACAACTTCCCATGTTACCACTGCACCAGGGAAGGCAAAGGAGAACAAATGTGTCTTTAGTGCTGCCCAGAGCCATAGCGAGGGGAGGTGACACCCGGGGCGGGTCGCCGCTGCGCACCCCCCCCCCCCAGGTGCAGCACGGCGCACCCTCCTCCCGCTGGAGCGCACCCCCCTGGAACGCATACCTGTGGCGAGGGACGGGCGGGAGGGCCGATCCGCCCCGACTGCACGTTGCTGGGGTGTGTCGGCTCCGTGCTGGTTCACTGCACCCGGGGCTAACCCCCCCCCGCCCCCCCCCCTTCCTACGCCACTGGTGCTGCCTTAAATCTGGAGAAGGAAAATTCTACATGAATTGCAAGAGGAAGTGTATTCCATAATGCAGGTGAAAGATAATAATAATTTTTTTAAAAGTGCTTTGTGCAAACTAGAGAATGTTACCTTGGAAACTTTGACAATTGATAACTTTTGTTGGAATCTAACATTATAGTTCAAGGATTTGGCAGTTCAGTTATCACTTTTGATGCTACATACAATCTCATGAGGATCAGTTGGTTGCCATGACAGAGAAGTAACAATTGAGAAATTGGAGCAGAATGAGCATTCTTGATTAAGGATAATTCAATATTGTAAAAGAAATTCTTTGAGGAGTAAGAATTTAAGGCGGGGGGGTAATATTCAGCCCATGGCAGTAAACTGCTCACAGCCGCAGGCAGAACTAAACTTGGATATTCATTGTTGGTACCCAGCATTGGTTATCCAGGTATGTGCACTGACTCAGAAGCAAACCAGGCACCGGACGATATTCATTCATACATTTGAGTGTTTATATACCACTTAGAGCTAAGCAATTTACAGCTTCACTTTACAGGTACTACTGGGTCTTTCCCTTTTGGGCTGACATTCTAGGTAATAGATTGTACTACTTTTGTACCTGGGGCAGTAGAGGGTTAAGTGATTTGCCCAGGGTCACACAGAGCTGCAGAGGGAGTTGAACCTGGTTGCCCAGGATCTCAACCCACTGCTGACCATCAGGTGACAGCGGGAATCAAACCCAGTTCCCCAGGTCTGCAACCTAGCCTGTTTGCTGTCCTGACTTTATATGCTTGCTTAACTGATTAGCGGACCGATTATTGTGTTAACGGGCTAAGTTGCAGCTCTGCCCAAACTCCGCCCCTAATCTAGCTGATTAGGGAGTGGCCGAGACTGAAGTCTCTTTCTTCTAGGGAACTATAATTCTTATTGGATAGATGTTTTGAAGAGTGTTCTAAATTCGCTTTCATCTATTATACATCTTTATTTTGTTCCTTGCCAGGGTACATCGAGTAAGACTGAGCAATGGGCTTCATTTAACATTTCATGTGATAGTTTGCTCAGTTAGTCTGGGAAGAAGATTTCACAGGACCCCTTCAAGCCACATTGATTGTGGCTTTTTCCTCAGTGGCTGAAATTGTTTTTCAAATTTCATCATGTGTTATTTCATGGTGTTAAATTGCAGGCTTTGCCGGATGTGGCTAGGCTTCCTCAAAAAAAGGAGGAAGCCCAGCCACATCCTCCTTATGAGGTCTCAAGTTTAATAGTTGAAGCAACATTTTCTGCAAATTGTCCTTGTAAGAGTATAATAGCATATAAAGGTCTCAAGTATGCTCTTTTTTTTTTTTTTGGCCCTCCACAGTTAACTTGTTTTTTTAGTAGTACACAGTGGTATCTCTCCATGATCATTGTAGCTGAGTGACTGTAGATAGCCTGCTACTCCATTGTTATAGTGATTCCTATAGAAACTGAGTACAAGATTCAATCTTGGTGTTAAGCTAATTTTGTTTAATTGAGATTTTGTTATCTGTTTTCTTATTATTGGAAAACACTTTTTTTGTATATTGGTCTTCCCCTCTTTGTAGACCATTGAAGAGATACATGCTATGGATATAGTATTATTATTGTGTTCAGTTCTGGTCGCCGTACCTGTAAAAAGATACAGCAGAATTAGAAAAGGTTCAAAGAAGAGCACCAAAATGATAAAGGGGATGAAACTGCTCCTATATGAGGAAAGGCTAAAGAGGTTACGGCTCTTCAGCTGGGAAAAGAGATGGCTGAGCGGGGGATATGATTCAGGTCTATAAAATCCTGTGCAGAACTAGTAGGAGTAAATTGATTTTTTTTTCCTTGTTCCAAAAGTACAAAGACCAGGGGGCACTCAGGGAAGCTACATGGAAATAGTTTATAAACAAATAGGAAGAAATATTTGTTCACTCAAGGAATAGTTAAGCTTTGGACAGGTTCCTGGAGGAAAAGTCCATAGTCTGTTATTGAGATGGACAGGGGGGAAGCCACCCCTGGGATTGGTAGCATAGAATGTTGATACTGAGATTCTACCAGGTACTTAATCTGCATTGGCCATTGCTAGATGGGCTAGATGGACCATTGGTCTGACCAGATGGCTATTCTTACGTTCTTAAGATGTGATTTTAAATTTTATGTTTCTCTTATTTCCATTCAAGTGGTAATACCTGTATTTAGTTTCAAAATTGCATTAAAAAAAGAAGTCCTATATCTGCTACAGGCAGATGAGTAATTGAAAAAATACTATTCTGTGCTCCAGAGTTACTGGCCTTCCAACAACCACCTAATCTGAAGCAAAAATAGATAAGAAAAAAACATGAGAAAAAATAGCACACACTCCTACAGTATTATATGCTGTTATGCAAGCATATGTTGCAGGATCTCACAGTCACCCACAAGGGAACTCACTAGTCACCCAGGGGGATCCTACTTATGCTTCTCCTCCACAGTAGTGGTGCTGGAAATGTGAAGAAAGAGGCTACATCGGTGAGGGCAGTCAGATGATAAAGACAAGAATCAATTCACATAGATGTAAGATCACATATTATATAGCAAACTAACTGATATCTCTATGGGACCAGAACACTGCATCAGCAACCTTTTGATCAATGTAATAAAAATAATGATTGGGCACTTTGGAACAGACAGTGGGTTTCTTAACTCAGTTGTGAACCCTAAAATTCTACTGTCTGTCACCTTCTGATTGATCAATTGGCCTGTCTTCCAGGGTCCCCTTCACATTATTAGTGGAAAGTATTTTGTGTTTCACTTATATTTTTTCTGGCATTGTCATATCATGCCATGAAGACTGTCAGCTCTTCAAAACTGTCTGAGAAGTGTTTTTCTCACACAGATTTCAAGAGCTGACAGATTTTGCATTCTTCAACTTAAATATATTAAGTTGAAGTATGCAAAGCACAAGAAGGAATCCAAGATGGCAGCTGCAAGCTGAACTTTGTCAGCTCAGCTTGATTTATTTCACTTACCGCAATAATGGCCAAGAAAAATAGGAGGAATCTGGTGCACAGCTCCCAGTCAGGGATATACTTAGCTCAATGCCTGATGGACTCCTATGTAGCTTGATTTGGAGCTCAAACACTGGGATCTGGAGATGCCCAGCATGAAGTCATTTGAGGCATGAGAGACCCCATGGCTCCAATTAACATTAACAATGTAACTTGTATTCTGCTTAAACCTCAGGGTTCAAAGCGGATCCCAGTACACAAGAAGGTGGACATATCCAGGAAGTTACAAACAATGGTTAATATAAAAAAAAATTACATACTCATTTAAAAGAAACAAAATTACTAATCTATATTACTTTAGATTACAAAACAAATTTCTGAAATAAATACGTTTTTATATCCTTCCAAAATCGAAAGTAACTTGAAGAATTAAATAGAAAAGTCTGAACATCTTTACTTAATACGAGCTGCTTGAAAAGAAAAAAGTGTGTCTATTAATTTGAAAAGTAAATAAGGCCATTGATCTTGTAGGTCTAAATTTTAAAACCAAAGCAAAATGACCTAAGAGGGGCATAATCGAAAGGCCTGAAAAAATATGGTAGCCAGTAGACGGACTTCAGAAAGGGTTTAACATGATAAAATTTCTTAGCCCCTGCTATGATTGTTATAATGTTCCCACAATCAACTCTGCTTAAAATAAGAGTGTGGACCAACTTGTGGAGTAAAGATTTATTGAGTAAGGGCTATAGTAGCCTTATAAGATGTAAACCACTAAAACACTTTTGAACTATAGATGGGATATGCAACTTGAATGATAATTTAAGACCTAACATCATCCTTAAGATCTTGATAGTCAATTCTATGGACAGAGAATGACCTACAAGTCTGGTTGCAAATTCAGGGCAAGACACATTTCAAGGTATCCAAATAGCTTTAGATTTTGTAGGATTCAACAAGTAATTAACTGGATATTTTAAATTTAAATGCTTTACTTTTTGTCTATTAGATTGTAAGCTCTTTGAGCAGGGACTGTCTTTCTTCTGTGTTTGTACAGCGCTGCGTACACTTTGTAGCGCTCTAGAAATGTTAAATAGTAGTAGTAGTAGCTGCAAAGAAATACGCGGAGATGTCCAGTTCCTGTATAAGAAGAGCTAATGGGCTTAAAAATAAACTAAATAACAAAGGGGATAACACTGGGGAATACCACATAAGTAGTTGCTGAGAGCAGTCACTAAAATTGTGTGAGACATAAAAAGAGCAGTGAAAAATAGTACTGCTAAGGCCAATCTGTTCTAAATATGAACATAGCAGCAAATCATGGTCCATCAGATAGAAAACTGCAGTCAAATCCAGTGACATCGTTAATGCAAGAAGGCCCTTATAAAGGTGTACACAAATATCACCATAGATAAAAGTATAGTTTCTGTACTATGTAAATGCTAAAATGGTGACATGCATGGGCCTGAGGAAGACAGCTCACAGGTATCTATTGTGGCTCTGGGGCCTCTTTGGCGTTTTCAGAAGTTCTTTTTTCTAAGCCACCAGTGATTACCTTGGAGACAATATGGCAAGCTATTTCCAATCTTGCAAAGATTATTGTGCCTGAGGTAAAACGTGTAATGCAGAAAGTTTATGGGCTTGAACAGAAAGTGAAACATCATTCCATGGATATGCAACAAGCTTTGTGACCTGTGGATTCTCTAGAGAAAGAATGTGATTTGTTTAAACAGCTTCATTCTGAGATGATTAAGGACTTGTGAACAAGCTAAGGTTGAAAATCTTGAAAATGCTACTAGGGCTGGTGTTCTGCCTCTGTTACATAAGGTCAGCTTGTGTGCTGTCTGTGTATAACTGATTACATGTCTGTATATTTATTAAGTTGTGTATATTGGACCAGGTCCCAGCATGTAAATGGCAAGGACAAATCAAACTCGGGTATACATATAAAGTATCGCATACCATGTATGATGAGTTTATCTTGTTGGGCAGACCGGATGGACCATACAGGTCTTTATCTGCCATCATTTACTATGTTACTATATTTATGTGGACCGCTGTGATTAGCCTTTATGAACACCTGTGTTCTGCTCTCTTCCTTTGGAGCTTTGTTGCCTCTGGGCATGCTGGGAGGATCAGAATTCCCCCCTCCCTCTGATTGCTCTCTTGAGGTAATAGAATGATATGGAGAGCTTGAACTCTCCATGCTGAGGCAGTCAACTGCTGCTTGTTGTTTTCCTCTCAAGAGGTAGTAATCCATAGTGATTTTTCACCTGCTGTGGCTGCTGCTGTGGTTACTGTTAATGCTGTGTTTCAGTATTTCAAATTACCAGCCACTGACAGGAGCTAATCACAGACACAGACTCACTCTGTATGTACAGAATTCCTAATCTGGCTCAATGTAACTGTAAGTGACGGATTTGTTTGTATTGTCACCAACTGTATTCAATGAAGATTTGAATTAAGGATTGGCATTTCTTCTTTAGTAATAAGCAGCCCCAGCTTTAACTCTCTGAACATGCTCATGTATAGCACTGGATTAAAGTCAGAACAACTGGTAATTCCCCAGGTCCCTAACTATTTCATTGAGAGATAAGTTTCAAAAATATCAGATTGAGGTATTGGGGGTGCCTGCTGACAAGTTACTACCATGTTCAAAAATATATTTACCAACAATGGAGCCCTGAGACTTTAGTCTGATTTTGAAGTTGGGCAGTCTTTGGAGTTAGGGGATATATCTCAGTTTCGGGAGACTTCTGATTTGGAGTTAGTTTCTTCTGCTGTTTATTTATTTATTTTATTGCATTTCTATCCCACATTTTCCCACCTATTTGCAGTGCTACATTTATTGGTTACCTTTGCACTAATGGTGGACAGAGACTGGCATTGTAAAAAGCCATCTGGGGTGTTCTTGATGTTTCTGGGGTAACCCAGAGGTAGTTCTTGCTGTTGCGTCCCAGGGTTTTGCAGAGAAAGTGGTAGAGCAAAAAAAATAATGGTAGAATTTATAAAGTGGAATATGTGCAGACATCTGTAAAGAGTAAGAGGATGGAAACTGAGCATCGAGTGTTTCAGCTCAATACAGCAGTGAAACAACTTCAATAAATTAAAAAGGCATGGGGAGAAGGGGAAACCTGCACAGAGCAGAAGTTACAATCCTAAGCAATGATATAGGAGGGTTACCTGCACGGGACAGCAATTTCACAACCATATCCATAGTACTGGGCAGACCAGATGAACCATTTTGATGAGTATTTGCCATTATGTACTTATGTTGCTTGGTGATTTCTGGCACTAACATATATGTCTGTTTATCAAAGTACTCACACAGATTATATATATATTTTAAATAAAAAAACATTTAACTTTTTGTGCCCTAACAGAATAGTATACTTCGGAACTCACTTGATCTGTCACTCAATTGTGCGCACACCGAAGACCCACTCATTCCTATCACCATTCATAACCTTTATCAGCACTGATCATAAAACTCAAAACACTGGTTGAACAGATAATGACATTTTCATATTGTACGTTCTTACAGTTTCCAAATAACTCCTTATTATATTTAAAAGAGTTATAATAATATTCCAGGCAAAAATGCCCCTATTAAAGTTCAAACTTAAAGTTAACACCCTAAGTTGATGTAGATAATCCTGTCCATATTAATGTCCAACTTTAGTTATTGAGTACGTAGCTAGAAGAATTCCAACATCTAGCTTAATGCTGCAATACTCCTTCATCCAATGGATTATTACCCATCTATCAGACGGGTTGCATGAAGGTTTGTCCCCTTAGGGCAACACAGGATTTGACAGAAGAAGGCTACTGAAGAAACCATTCATATGAATGGATGAGCGGAGGTCGATTTGTAGAATCACTTTCATATGAATGGTTTCTTCAGTAGCCTTCTTCTGTCAAATCCTGTGTTGCCCCCAGGGGACAAACCTTCACGCAACCCATCTGATAGATGGGTAATAATCCATTGGATGAAGGAGTATTGCAGCATTAAGCTAGATGTTGGAATTCTTCTAGCTACGTACTCAATAACTAAAGTTGTGCGCTCAATTGAGTGACAGATCAAGTGAGTTCCGAAGTATACTATTCTGTTAGAGCACAAAACGTTAAATAAATGTTTTTGGTTTAAAATGTATATATAATCTGTGTGAGTACTTTGATAAACAGATTTTATGATTTTGTACTCTATGAATAGAGCTTTTCCCCTGAGTAAACAACTAACATATATGTACCAGAAAATGAATGAACTTTCTATTAACAGCCCCCATCCCCACCCCTAATCTCAGGGTGAACAAAGCCCAAATATTTCCAGGCATCCAGGTCCTCCTCTGTCTTTTGCTCCCTCTCTCTCTCTCTGTTTCCCCTTTATAGCTTAACCTTTTCTTTCTCTTTCTCTTGCTCGTTCCGTTTCTTCCCCTTTGCATTTTCCCTTTTCTCTTTCATCTCCTCTCTGCACCTCTTCCGGTTGTTCTTCTCTCTCTGCGGTCTGTATATCCCTCACCTACCCCATACTGTCTTTTTCCCTTTCTCTCTCCTTGCCCTGCACCTCTCACTGTCTCTCTTCCCCTCTGAGTAGCACCATGGTGTTCCTACAGCATGATGAGCCAGCCGGGGAGGAAGGAAAGGCTTATTTCCAGCACTGCCAGGTCTGCCTCCTTACAGGAGCCTTTTGATTATCTGCATTCACACTGACATCAATAGACTGTGGGAAAGGGGGGAGCAGCATCACTGGAGAGAGATCTTCTTCTACAGCTGGTTTGCCCTTCGGCTGTGGCACTAGGAAGTTGCATGTCAGGTTTAATATTTCTGTTTGCTAGCAGGATTTAATAACCAGAAAATTTGCATTGTAAGTGGCATTTGATTCTGATGAACAGATTTGGGATTTAGCTTGCATTTTTCCCAATTGTCACCTTAACATTATTTGTGGAGTGGCCTAGTGGTTAGTGCAGCGGACTCTGATCCTGGGGAACTGGGTTCGATTTCCACTGCAGCTCCTTGTGACTCTGGGCAGGTCACTTAACCCTCCATTGCCCCAGCTACAAATAAGTACCTGTATATAATATGTAAACCGCTTTGAATGTAGTTGGAAAAACCACAGAAAGGCGGTATATAAGTCCCATTCTCCATTTTATTTGTTATATCCCTATCAGGCTTATTTTCGAAAGAGAAGGGCACCCATCTTTCGACACAAATCAGAAGATGGGCGTTCTTCTCATAGGGACGCCAAAATCGGCATAATCGAAAGCCAATTTTGGGCATCCTCAACTGCTTTCCATCGCAGGGATCACCAAAGTTCACTGGGGCGTGTCGGAAGCATAGCAAAGGCGGGACTGGGGCGTGCTTAACACATGGGCATCCTCGGCCGATAATGGAAAAAAGAAGGACGTCCCTGACAAACACTTGGACGACTTTACTTGGTCCTTTTTTTTTTTTTTTACGACCAAGCCACAAAAATGTGCCCTAAATGACCAGATGACTACCGGAGGGACTCGGGGATGACCTCCCCTTACTTCCCCAGTGGTCACTAACCCCCTCCCACCCTAAAAAAAATTTTAAATATTTTTTTCAGCCTCTATGCCAGCCTCAATTATCATGCCCAGCTCCATGACAGCAGTATGCAGTCCCTGGAGCAGTTTTAGTGGGTAATGCAGTGCACTTCAGGCAGGCAGACCCAGGCCCATCCCCCCCTACCTGTTATACTTGTGGTGGTAAATGTGAGCCCTCCAAAACCCACCACAAACCCACTGTACCCACATGTAGGTGCCCCCTTCAACCCTAAGGGCTATGGTATGGTGTACAGTTGTGGGGAGTAGGTTTTTTTTTTGGGGGGGGGGTTGGGGGGCTCAGCACACAAGGTAAGGGAGCTATGCACCTGGGAGTTTTTTCTGAAGTCCACTGCAGTGCTTCCTAGGGTGCCCAGTTGGTGTCCTGGCATGTCAGAGGGACCAGTGAACTACAAATGTTGGCTCCTCCCACGACCAAATGGCTTGGATTTGGTCGTTTCTGAGATGGGCATCCTTGGTTTCCATTATCACCGAAAATCAGGGACGACCATCTCTAAGGATGACCATCTCTAAGGTCGACCTAAATGTTGAGATTTGGGCGTCCCAACCGTATTATTGAAATGAAAGATGGACGCCCATCTTGTTTCGATAATATGGGTTTCCCTGCCCCTTCGCAGGGACATCCTGCAAGGACGTCCTCATGAAAACTTGGTCGCCCTGTTCGATTATGCCCCTCCACATATCCTGCTGCCTTAACTGCCATCTTACCCTGTTATACCTTTTTGTACCCCAACCCTTTGTGTTTTGCTTTGTTATTGTAAACCCCCTAGTGGTGGAATAGTGTATGACACTCACACTGAAAAAACTGTTACAGTTCAAGAAGGTTCCCCAAGTAAACTCGAGCCGCAGAAATCTTTCCAAATTTATACCCCAGGTGCACCACTAAAAAACCTCACCCATTGGCCTTCAGTCTTACTCACTGTGGTGGTAAATCTCACTCTGGTGTCTCTGCTTTCATAGCTATATTATGAATGTCTGCAATTAAATTTCTGTTCACCTCTTCTGCCTGTGAAAGAGGCCTTTAGAAGTGGCTAGATATTTAATTGAAGACATTCACAATACAGCTTTGAAAGAGGAAGTACTACTGATAGGTGACTGAGTATTAAATAGCCTGTTTATTCACACACAATTTCAGATAGAGAATATTTTGTGTTTAGCTCAGTCCTGTCCCTTTTAGGTCATCTCTTGCTTTTGGCTTTGAATGCAATTTTAATAGAACCCTACCCTCCCACTGTCTCCCTCCTAAAACACCAGTGGCATTCTGTTTAGATTTAGTTCCAAGCCTCAGTTCATACTTATGTATATTCTGTAAATAAAACCACGAGGGTCTCTTAACTTTACGCACTTATTTTTCTGGCATGAGCTACTCTTCCGCCTGCAGCCCTACCCTAGATATCTCTCTTTTAAATAGCAACACTGGTTTCCTCTCACCCTTCCAAATACAGTACACCTCTATTACCACCAAACCTAGCTGTATTTCTCAGGCCCCCTAAAGGCTGGTTTTATATTTCCTGACTGGCTGTGCCCAGCAGGAGCCCCTTTCTTTCCCTCTC
Source organism: Microcaecilia unicolor (assembly GCF_901765095.1). Lineage (NCBI taxonomy): Eukaryota > Metazoa > Chordata > Amphibia > Gymnophiona > Siphonopidae > Microcaecilia > Microcaecilia unicolor. The sequence continues at coordinate 323,220,619 of NC_044033.1, forward strand.
AGGAACAAGAGGGGCTGGTTTCTGCTAACAATCTTCACTTCTACACTTCTGTCCTGTGTCGTTCACAGAGCTGGAACAACCAGCCACAAGATAATATAACAAAGCACAAAATCAGAACAGTCATGAATTTGTGTTGGAATGAAAAGGCTACAGAGTGGCAGCAGGAAACAAAAGGAACGTAGTGCACAGTGCAAATGAAATAGGCCCTCTGCAAATTTCAAATGGCTATTGGTGAGAGAATAGGGAGCCTGATATTCAGCCTCTGGCGGGCATTACTATTGCTGTTTGCTGCCAGTGTTAAACATGGATATTCAGTGTTGGGCTATTTCCGGCAACCAGCATTGAATATCCGGGGTTTTTTAAACTGCTAAAAAATTACCCAGTTATGTCGCTATTCAGCACTAACTGGTTAACTTTTTTGCGGGTAAAGATTGGACAGCTATTTATATGGTCCTATTTGGCCACTAAACTTATCCAGTTAGGCGCTGAATATCAATGCCTAGCCGGATAAGTCATGTGATATAGCCAGTTATTTGCTAGGCGCTAACTGGCAATATCCAGCGAAGACAACTAGTTATCTTCCACTGAATATTAGCAGTTAGGCACCAATATACTATTTAACTTGTCAGTGGCCGTGTCTGGTCAGTTAAGTAGCTTTGAATAAAAGAGAGGAGGCTTTTTACTGATTCTGGGAGCAAAGAATAACAGAGAAGAACATGTTATTTTTAATTATAATTAATTTTAGTATTTAGCTTACAGCTTTCCAGTGGTGTTCAAGGTGAGTTACATTAAGTTACTGTTGGTATTTCCCTGACCCCAGAGGGCTCACAATCTAAGGGGTCCTTTTACCAAGCTGCGGGAAAAAGGGCCCTGCGCTAGCGGCGGGGGCCGTTTTTCCTGCATGCCAGGGGTAAAAAGCCCCCAGACAAATATGCCATACAGCGTGGCACCCTTACTGCCACCTCTTGAGGTGGCGATAAGGGCTCCTGCGGTAACCTGGCAGTAACCGGTTAGCATGCAGCGATGCCTAATTACCGTTGAGTTACCACCGCACAAGCCATTTCTAGGGGTTTTCTTTTTCTCCCGGAAATGGTGCATACTCTGGGTGGAACTACCTCCAGCAGCTGCGTTGGGCTAGCGGTAGTCTCAATTTAGCGTTCAGTAAACCCACGTTGGGCTTATTGACGCTTTGTTAAAGACCCCCTAAGTTTGAGGTAACGGAGGGGTAAGTGCTGCTGCTGCTGCTCTGTCTGCTAGGCTGCTCCTCCACTTGGTCCGTTTGATAGTCCAGTGGTATTGCTATTCTAGATCAGTAGTTCTCAAAGCTGTCTTGGGGGACCACCCAGGGCCGTGCCTAGGGTCTCTGGTGCCCCCCTGCAGACTATCGGTTGGCGCCCCCCACCCCCCCCCACCCCCGTCCAGCAGAGCAGGAACAGAAGGGAGCAGGCAAGTAAGCCGGACCTCAGGAAAAAATAGCACTGTATGTATCCCTCATTGATAAGTCTCTGACTCTAAAGTTTAGCAATTTCATTAAAGCAAAATGTATTTTCACATATCACATCCTATCCAAGGAGAATGTTTTATATATGTCACCTGTCTGTGGTAAAACTTCACACAGTATCAAAATACCTCTAATATGTAGTCGTGCCAGCCGAGGAAACTAACTGCTCAGCTCACAAGAGACAGAGTGAACATAAAATAAAACTTCATCCTTAAAAAATAATATCGGATGAATGCATGAAGGTGAATATGAATTCCTGTGAATGGAATCAATTTGATTTACAATAAATCCAGATACTACTCCCTCATATATATAACAAAAAATTATTTAAGTGGAATGGAATTGACTGTACTGGTAAACAGAAAGAAATACTCTATTGCATTCTAATCTCCTTTGCACCAAAGGATATAATTCAGATCAAACATTTATCTCTGATCAACTATCTCAGATCAAATATTTATTTCAGATCAAATATTAAGGTTTCCTTGCTTACAGTCACTTAAATCTACCTAGCCTTTATATAGCTTATAGGATTTAAACACTCTTAAACTGAAATTCACCCTTTTCTATTCTTCATAAACTTCAAGTAATCCTGAAATATTCAGATCCTTTTCTCACTAGAGAAACTTCAATCGCCACCAATCTCTTTTCACTTATATTTTCTCATTTACCACAATCAGGCACTCTTTATAACTTCAGTCAACAAACACAGGAAGTCACAGCTGGATGTCTCTCTTGGCAAAGGACAGCTCTCACTCTGTTCACTTCCCGGGCAGATTTCTTAATAGAAGCTGATCATCCAATCAGAGAGCTCTATTTGAATGCAGATTAACATACAGACACTCATGGGAATGTTTAGTGAAAAACACCGGACTAATTTGCATATGATTTAAACAAATCTGAGCATATGACAACCAAGTACAGACTCCCAGCACCTGAATTCTGCAATTAGATTTAAGGCAAATACTTTTAAAACTTATTTTTAGCACTTTTAAAATTTCAGGTTCTCTTTAATTTGAATGCTGTTTCAAGCTCTGAAACTCACCCTGACTGAGGAGCTAGCCCCAAACTGAAGCATAAATAGCAATCTGGTTGTATTCTCATGTAACTTGAAGAGCGTGCCTGCCTCAATTAATACTGCTCGCTCCTTTGCATGAAAAGGGGAGGGCAGCGGAAATAGGAGAATCACAAGTTCAGGTGAAAGATTTTGCAAGTGAGCAGACGGACGGCAGGGCCCTGGCGCCCCTCGAAGGCAAGCGCCCCCCTGCGGCGTTTACCTCGCTTACTGCATCAGCACGGCCCTGGGACCACCAGTTGGGTTTTCAGGATATCCCCAATGAATGTGCATGAGATAGATTTGCATGCCTGTCAGCTCTATTCTATGCAAATCTGTCTCATGCACATTCATTGGGGATATCCTGAAAACCCAACTGGCTGGTGGTCCCAGGACAGCTTTCAGAATCACCGAACTAGAGAAGACCCAACTCCACTCAGGATACCTTCATGCGAGTTCCTGAGTGCTGACTTCAGGAGAGAAAATTAGAGTCTGTTTCTTAGCCCAGTGACTGCTACAGGAATAGCTGGATATTATTTCATTATTTAATGTTATTAAAAAAAAAAAAAAAAAGACACTTGTTAAGCAAGGCATCTTTCCCATGTCTTATTTTCTGTTGTACCCGCCCCCCCCCTCAGAAACAGGCACGAAGAATCATTCTCACTCTGACATCCATCTGTCAGTTCTGTAAATTGGACCTTTGAGAATTCTGACCTTTCTGCTTCTTCGGGAATTGCTTTTTCTAGGCCTGCCATGGCTGCTTGGATTTGATTCTCTCTGTTTTATTCCCCTGTATTAGTGTGCAATTCAGAAAAAGCTATTTCATGGACGAGCTGCTTCCAGCCCTGTACCAATGGCGCATCTTCCGGTACCCAAGATTGTAAAATCACTTTTTTGATTAATAGGGTCACTTTTATATGCTTTCTGCTCATTCTGTTCTTCTGATATTCCAACATCACCTAGTAGAAGTGTCCCATATGTCCAGTTCACTTGCAACATAATTATCTCTTCAACAGTGGACAGCGCTTTAGTCCACAAATTTTGCAATTTAACAGAGAGGCTGTTTTGCATTCCATGCACTTTTCAGAACTCCACAACTTCAGTCAGCCTCAGCTCCTTTATTTTGTTATATGCTGTTTATTACGATTTTGTAATGCATCTCTTTTTTTTTTAAATTTGCTTTTACAAATTATACATTTCTCAATAATAACAAAGGCAAAGGGAGCAAAAATAAGTACCATTGTATAATAAAAGGAAAAATAATAGCATAAAGTAGTGAACAACTCTCAATGGCCCAAGTCATGAGAGAAGAACCACCTTAAAAAAAAAACAACAAAAAACCTTAGGGGTCCTTTTATTAGGTGCACTGGAAAAAATGGCCTGTGCTGTTGTAGATACGTGTATTGGACACAGGCGGTCCATTTTTCAAGCGTGCCTGCAAAAAGGCCTTTTTTGGGGGGAGGGGGACAAAAATGGACGTGCAGACAAATAAAAATTGAACGCGCTTCCATTTTGGGCCTGAGACCTTACTGCCACCCATGGACTTAGCCATAAGGTCTCACATATTAACTGGGCAGTAATCATCAGCGTGCGTATACTGCCAATTACCTCCTTTTAAGCGTCACGCAGTAGAAAATAAAAAAATATTTTTGGATGCGCATCTCGGATGCGTATAAAAAATGGAATTACCACCTGGGGCATGCGGTAGCTGGTGGTAGTTCCAGATTGACATGCGTTGGACGCACGTAGGCTTCTAAGCGCTTTAAGTAAAAGGGCCCCTTAAGCTGCTAAAGTAGCAGAACTAGAAAAGTTTTCAAAGAAAATAACTTCTTACCAAATCTGGGCTCAATATTACTTTGAACTCCAAAATCACTATCCAGCACAATCGTTCTCATGTTCTGGCAGAAACTTTTCTAGCTGAATTGATTCAAAGAAAATGTGTTGCTTCTCCTGAAAAGTAACTAAACATTTACAGGGAAGCAAAAAAAAAAAAAAAAGGTGGCTCCCAAAGTCAACACCCTGGTTTTCAAAGCCAAAAGGCTTCCTTTGAACTTAAGTGTTTACATGAAACCAGTGGCGTAGCCAGACCCAACATTTTGGGTGGCCCAGAACTAATATGGGTGGGCACTGTGCATAATATTTGCTTGTTATACTAATATCATGCTGTATCATTATCATTTTAACCCACAATCCTATGTAATACTAAGTGTTGATTTCTTATACATCTTCACCATTCATGATGTATTGTAAGCCACATTGAGCCTTCAAAGAGGTGGGAAATGTGGGATACAAATGCAATAAATAAAATAAATATGAGTAGTGTTTCTTGGGACACTACAAAATAATGCCTTAGAATTGCACTTGATGATGGATTTGTAAGAAGTCTGCATCAATATAAACCACATACATACATAATGGAAAAACCAACCAGTTACATTATCCCATATCTTAAACTTGACCAGACTTATGTCTGCAGTAATGGAAAACATCTCATGACAGGATCCTGCAATATAACAGTAATGGCATATATCCTTGAAACATTGCTTTATAACAAACATTTAAAGTATAGAACTGAGAGCTGCATGCTGCTTGGACTGGAACCAAGACTATGCCGAATCCCAGATTGGAGCATCAAGAGAAACTGGGTGGGCCTGAACTGTTATTGGTGGGCCTGAGCCCACCTAGGTCCACCCGTAGCTACACCCCTGCTTGACACATCTGGAAAGACCTGAACAACATAAACTTCTTCTTAAAACAAGATCTTAATATTACTGATTTATCAGATTCATTCAAGAAGGTAACCAAGAAAGTTGATCGAGGCAAAGATTGTATCGGTGGAATCTTCCAAGAATGCCAAGGCGCTTACTGAAGGCTCATCTTCCTCCAGGTCATCCTGACGGTTGCCTTCCTGAAGCTGCTTCTTAGAAATAGAATACTTAACTAAGGAAACCCGATCAGAGTTAGGAAGACAAAGGACTTCTTTAAATTATTTCCTAACTAGAATTTTCTGCTGATAATGTACGATAGGAAATTAAGGGATTGCGTCTCTTATAAACTACTATTTGTGAACATTTTATACATGCTTTCCCAGATTCTGTATAGGTTGCCCAAAGTTGGGTACCCAAATTTGAGGGTGCAGGGTAGATGATAACCTTGTTACCTCACTAATTTGTGTGTGTAACAATTATTAATAATTGGCACTAATTTTGATTTGCATATGCATCTGCTTGTGCTGTTCTGTAAAACTGCTTGCTCAAAAGGGGGCATGGCCAAGGGAGGGGCATGGGGGGCCAGGAGTGTTCCCAAAATTTAGGCAGTGTGTTACAGAATACTGAGGTTACATGGTCAACTTGCGCAGCAGGATTTATACCAGGTTTCATTGGGTGTAAATCCTCGGGCACGGGAATTTGAGCTAGGCACTATTCTATGAAGGGCACTCAGCCTGGAACGTCTTTACAGAATAGCATTTGGCATGGATTTTTCCCAGTGCCATTTACTGAATCTGGCCCATCGGCACACGTTTTTCCATATTTACTTCATGTGTGGTTGTCGGATCACCTATCTGCTAAGGATGCTGAATAAGTGTAGTCTTTAACCTTTCTAATCGTCATCTTGACATTTTATTTAGCCTTGGTGGTATTCAATTAAATTCTTTATCCAAGTCCTTAAATTTTAGATTATTCCCTCCTTTCCTTTTTAACCGTGACCCATAATATATGATTTGTAGGTGGGATATTAGATGCTTGTTGGATAGATTCCACTGTTTATATCTACAACCTTGCCTTTCTCAAATTTTAAAAGTTATCATTTTGACTTGGGAGGAGGCTGGATTCTGCGGTCATGTGATAAAGTGGGATATATGATATGTAGATATGCTCCACACGCCTCCACCATCTCCAGGCTGTTCAGTATGGGTACCACCAACACCAGTTAGTTTCCACCTGCAGCTTCTGCTGCATTTTACTGTGTAATATACTGAAGAAAGTATATGGCTTGTCACGGTCTTGCAAAGTATATGACTTGTCACGGTCTTGCAAGTCCTTAGATGAATGTACATAGGGCCCTATGTGTGTGTCTCATTTTTTTTACTTCATAAGAGCTGCCCCATTAAGGAGGCAGTTCTATATATTTGCACCTCTATTTAGGCACACTGCTACCAAGTGCCGGGCACCAACATACTTTTCCTCCAATTTGACATGTCTAGCGCATTTGACATGGTCAACCATGACATTTTACTAAATCTCCTTGATTACTATGGGATTGGCGGAAATATACTCAGATGGATTAAAGGTTCCTTCTCCTCTAGATCATACCAAGTAAAATCAAATTCAAACATATCATCTTCCTGGAAAGCAGTTTGCGGAGTCCCGCCAGGGTTCACCACTATCACCAACACTCTTCAACATAATGATGATTCCACTGGCCAAGTCCTTATCCAATTTAGGCCTTAACCCATTTATTTATGCTGATGATATTACAATTTATATACCTTTCACCCTTTCAGACACGATTTGACAGAAATCACCAATACAATTATGATCGGTTTGAACACAATGGATGCTTGGGCAAACTCATTCCAACTGAAACTAAATTCTGAAAAGACTCATTGTCTTATCCTTTCATCTCAACACAATGAGTATAAACCTTCAACCTTAAATATCCCAAACCACTCTCTCCCAATCTCGGATAGCTTCAAACTGCTTGGCATCATAATTGACCGCAATCTGACACTTGAAAGTCAAGTAAATTCCACTACAAAGAAAATGTTCCACTCAATGTGGAAACTTAAACGTATAAAACATTTCTTCCAACGAGACGTATTTCGCAACCAAATACAATCAATGGTACTAAGCCATTATTTCTTTGTTGCTCTATACTTATGTATCTTACATGCTTACTACTATACTATGTATTTGTATTATTGAACCGGAGCCTACCTCTACGGTATTGTGTAAGCCACATTGAGCCTGCAACTAAGTGGGAAAATGTGGGATATAAATGTGTCAAATAAGTAAATAAATAAATAAATAAATAAATAAATAAATTCTTTAACAGCATCGATTCACCAAGATACCATTATATAATACTAGTGTAAGTTAGCGTGGATGCAAGCCTAACTTTAGGTGCCAATTTATAGAATTACCTCCGTGATGCTACCAATGGAGACAGAGGTCAAATTTAAAATCTGTTGTCTGCTTTTCAAAACGCTATATGGGTGATATTCCTGATAATTTTCCTTCCTTGATTAATCTGTTAGGCAATCAATCTAGAACTCAAAGTCAAGAATATCTGATGTTAACTTTTCCATCAGTCAAGGGTACTAGATATAAAAGAATTTATTCAGGGTCATATTATTTTGCAGTTGAGCATTGGAATATATTACTCCTGTATATCCGCCTGAGTCCTCCTTATAGTATCTTCAGGAATGATTGAAGAAATGTTTTTAAAAGAATGTTTTAAATTAGATTATGTTATTAATATGCAGTATGCGGTGTATGTTTATTATTTTGTAATTTTGTGTCTGATTGTAACCCACCCTGAACCTATAGTCTAAAAGATTTTGTGGGATATAAGACTCAATTAGCATAGCATAGCATTCTGTCTGGAATACCCAGTCCTCCATGGCTTTTCCCTAAGGATAACTTAAAATAATTATTCTGGGCTTTTAAAACTTTTCTAAGCCAATTTCCATGGTACTTTCTTGATGTGATTGATAACACACTGGGTACTGCTCAAGGTGAGTAACAATAAAATATGCAAGAATAAAGGTCCATAACTAACTACTAAACTAAACATCACTTACAATGTATAAAAACTAAATAAAATAATGAATTGATGATCATAGCACTACCCACAGTACTCCATATCAGCTTCAGTCCCTCATTACTCCTCCCCCTATCACGGATGTTTCCCTAAGAGTTGAGCATTTACCTTTCTTTGAAAATGTAGCAAATCCTGTATTAGACAGGGTGGTATAAAGGAGGAAATCCCCGGTAACCTAAATAAAGGTTGATAGTGTCCGTAGGTTCCAGTTGAACTAGAAGCCCAAAGCAAAGGAAGAAGTTGCTAGTGAAACAAAACCTGGTTATTTATCACCTAAACAGTTTGTTGATGTAGGGCTTGAATTCTTCTATGTTGTTGTAAGATAAATTAATTAGGACTGTATCGAATATTTTTTTCGATTCGGCCCCAAATAGTGCCCCCAATACATTATTTTAATCGGCCGAATAGTGATTTAAATTTGAATACGAATAATCCTGGGCTCTACTGTACTAAATTGTACTGAAATAAACACTTGCTGCTGGATTCTATATATCATGGCTAAATCTAAACGTATTCCATAACAATGCGCATAACTTTATTGGCTTAACAATCCAATCAGTGTTATTAACAGTACTTAACAAGCAATAATGAGCACTAATTGGCAACAATTAGTTGCATAACTCACTAAGCGTATGCTGTAATGAACTGCATCTAAATTCTAAAGTGTGCAGTTCAAAAGGGGCATGGCTGTGAGCGGGAAATGGGCATTTTATGGACGTTCCCAAAGGTGCGGTCCTTATAGAATATGCCCAGTCTGTGTAATCTACACACAGGGATTTACGCTTCATTTTCATTGGTGTAAATGGATGTGCGTAATTTTAGGCACTGGGATATCAACTAAGGCGTATTCTGTATACCATTCCTAGATCTTATAGAATACGCCTAGGCGAAAATAATTTCCACGTGAATTTTCTAGGCAACAATATAGAATCTTCCCCTTGATCTCCTTTCACATTACTTCTTTTATTGTTTGTTATGTTAAAGCTTAATGCCAGTTATTCATATTCAGCTGAATAGTAAAATATGCTATTTGGTACAGCTCTGAAATTAATTTTTAAAAATAATTTTCAGTTAGTCCTTTCTCATTATGTATTGAACTGTATTAGTGTGAAGGAGTAGCTTAGTGGTTACAGCTCCTTGTGATCTTGGGCAAGTCACTTAACCCTCCATTGCCTCAGGTTCAGACTTGAGCCCTTTGGGCAGGGGCATAGCTACAGGGGGCCACGGGGGCCTGGGCCCCCGCAAATTTCTTTTGGGCCCCTGGTTTGGCTAACTGGGGCCCCCAACCCCCGCCAGCCGAAGCCTTCTTCAGCGCGGTCTCCAGTGCAGCAGTGTTCGCTGCCTGCCCCCTGCTCTTCTTTCTTCTTGCTACTCCTGTGCACGCTGACGCTCAAAGGTATGTGTGAGGGGGGCGAGGCGAGACGGTGGGGAGGGCGAGGCGAGGCAGTGGGGGGGAGTGAGGAGGTGAGGCATGGCAGTGGGGGGGGGGGGACAGCGGGGCAGCACTCAAAATGTGCCCCCAACCTCGGGCTCTGGCCCCTCCCACCATGAGGTCTGGCTACACCCCTGCCTTTGGGGACAGGGAAATACCGAGTTTACCTGAATGTAACTACTTTGAGCTACTACTGAAAAGATGTGAACTAAATCTAAATGAAATAAATTAACATGTCCACTTATCTGTGGAAACCTTAATCGGACATTTTTGGAGATTGCATTCAGTGTGGCATGCAATCCTTTTCGGGAAGATAATTATATTTCACAGGGAAATCTTTGGAGCAGGATCTCAGCCAAATTTCAAACAGACTACATCTGCCACAGACTTGGCAGGGATTCATTTACATTCATTAACATCACAGCAGCAAGTACTGATTTCTGCTCTCATTTTTAAGAGAGCTGAGGAAGGAAAGAGGAGTTTTAGTGTTTATCCTGTGAACCTGGTGGTTTTGATGCTTTGAAGTGAAGGAAACCTTAGTACAATGTTCATTATCTTGGTGAACAGTGACCTGCAGTATCACAGTTTTCTACAGTGGAAGGGGAAAGGACAGTTAGGAAGCAAGGAGGCACTTTTAATTAAGCAGTGACTCAGACATAATTTCATGTAGAACACCAGGGATTGCTGACATTTAAATCTGGAGGTGTTTCATATTCGGTGATAAAAATGTTTTGATGGAGTCTTCATTATCCAAGTTTAAATTCTCAAGTTTAAGGATGTAATAGCCTAGTTATTCTAGATTTATTCTTAAGGTCCTGTGTACTACAGCACGTAAGCTGTTAGGATGTGAATTATTGTACAGAAACAGTTAGTGCACTGCTGAAATAGCTGTTACCATGCTGGCATTACAGCGCACTGTCACGGATAGGGGTGCTTTCTTTTGGCAGGGAGTTTGTCCTTTAGTCAGATTCTCTCCTCCATCTTTGCTGTCCCCAGCAGGATGTCTTCAAGTCAATGGTTGCTTGACACAAGGCACTACAAATAAAGGTGGTCTTTTACAAAGGCACGCTAACGTTTTTAGCATGCACAAAATGCTAAGACACACATTATGTTCCTATGGTTATCTTACCAATTTGCATGTTCTAAGTTTTACCCAGTGGCGTAGCTAGGTGGGGCACCAGGGGAGCGGCCTCTCCCCCAATCGGAGTTCTCTCGGCTCCTATTTCTTTCTCGTTGTGTTTCATTGAAACTGTGGCTGGCGCCAGCGAGGTGGCTCTCGCGCCACTTTCGCTCCCCCCGTGCCGTCACCCTGGCTCCGCTTCTGGTTTTACAGGCGCTAAAAAACACTAGTACATCTTTATAAAAGGGGCCCAATGTCTTAAGTGCAAGTATAATGGCAAACACAGCTT